>NC_053491.1:472393940-472630051 GCF_905171775.1 Rana temporaria | reverse complement strand
TCAAACTAAAGATACGACGCGGCAAATTTGAAAATACGCCGGAGTATCAGTAGATACTCCGGCGTATTTCTTCTGTGAATCTGGCCCAAAAAATCTAAAAAAATGCATGAAGCTTGTAAATGAAAAAACAAAACAAAAAACTAGGAACTCGCAGCACTCAATGAGATGTTAGTCTACTAAATTCTAACACATTCAGACCAGTAAAACAACGAATGCGATTGGATGGTTATTACTACCCTTGCGCCTTGTACACACTGTCAGACTTTTGACCGCGCAAAAGTCTGCCGCGAGTCCGGACGGAGAGAAAGGGAACAGGTTCTCTACATGGGCGTCCGCTGAAATTGTTTCAGAGGGGGGCGCTTCTGCAGCGGCGATACACAATCGCCTTTAACCCTTTCTTCAAACACTAGCAGGGTTAATAGCACCCGCTAGCGTCCGAATACCGCAGCTAAATTGATGGTAAAGCGCCGCTTTACCGATAATGCGGCCAGCTGGCAGTGTGAAATAGCTCTTCGGATAATTCAGCTTCACTCCATGCCCATATAAATATAGCCTAGAGAATGTACAGACCCCCCTTTAGCACAGATGGACCCCCCCTTTCAGCACAGACCCCTCCCTTCAGCACAGATGGACCCCCATTCAGCACAGACCCCCCTTCAGCACAAATGGACCCCCCCTTTCAGCACAGACCACTCCATTCAGCACAGATGGACCTCCCATTTCGCACAGACCCCTCCATTCAGCACAGACACCCCCTGCAGCACAGATGGACCCCCTTTAATCACAGACCCCCCTTCAGCACAGATGGACCCCCCTTCAGCACAGATGGACCCCCCCTTCATCACATACCATCCTTCAGTACAGACCCACCTTAAGCACAGATGGACCCCCCCTTCAGTACAGACCCCCTTCAGCACAGATGGATCTCCCTTCAGTACAGACCCCCCTTCAGCACAGATGGACCCCCCATTCAGTACAACCCCCCTTCAGCACAGACGACCCCCCCTCCCCCATCCCATTCAGTACCTCAGATCAGCCATCAGTACGGCACAGGCAGCAGGTTCCCTCCCCCTGTGTACACATAAACACTGGAGGGGGAGGCGGCTTCACTCTGCTCACTGTGCCTGTGTGACATCCGGCCCGGGACTGCTCAGACAGCCCACGACCGCGAGATTCTTCAACACCTTCTCAATTTTTTATGGGCAATAGGGCAATGCCCTATAGAGCGGACACCCATGGTTCTCTATCTAAGGTCCGTCGGACTTCCGAGAAAAAAAGTCAGATAAAGGCTACACACGGCCGGATTTTCCGAGAAAAAAAGCCTGTCTGACTTTTTTTTCTTGGAAAGTCCGGCCGTGTGTACGAGGCATTAACTCAGCCCTCAAAATTTCCACTTGCCTACTAGCATTTGGCGAGTGGATTTAAGCTGGGGGCGAGTGATGACAGGGCTACATGAGCAATCTCCCTCCAATCTGTGCCTACACTTAGAGTCCAGATGAGATTGGCGGCCGAAGAGGAAAGGTGCATGCTCGGGAAAAGTAGTCTGGTGAGCCGCACACAGGCAGAGCAGTACACAGGTGCTCTCCTTACAATTCTCATTAAGCCATGGGACCCAACAGTATGTACGGGGACACTCATTGTTTAGTGTTAGGACCACAGATATTACAGGGTGCCTTGGCGCGGCTCTGTGGCTCACGCATGCGTTTGCAAATGCGTGCGGACTAGACCCCTGTTTTTAACGCATAGTGTTAGACAGGTTAATTGGTTGTCTGCTAGCTGGTCGGTAAGTAGGCTTGGTTTTTCCCTGGGCATTCCCCAGGTTTTTGTTGTGACCCAACAGTATGACCTCTCTGAGCCTGCCCCCCTCCCCCGGGCCCCGACCAATGTAGCTGGAGAGCAGAAAGTATTAAAGTGGGGTGGAGGATTGCAAAAATTACCACTCCGGTGCAGCGCTCACTGAAAGTTGCCCTGACATGAGAGCGGCAGCCTTCTAGTTTGTGCAGTTTTCTTCTCCTTGTGTTCTATGTAAGTTTAGCCTGAGCACTGTGAGCAGACTGGTCTCAATGTGTGCTGTGCGCTGTCAGTGTGTGCTGTGCTATGGTGTCAATGGCTGTGCAGTTGTGTGGATCTTAGCGCTGGATTGTACTCCCTCCCGCTGTGCTGCAGCTCCTCTCCTCTCTGCCAGCCTGAATAAAAGGGGGAAGTGGGGACATGCAAGCGTGGAGCCGCACACACAGGCTCCTGATGATGAGATGAATGGGAGAGGGAGAGAGGATGGATGGGAGTTGCAGAGGAGACAGCAAGAGAATGGGGAAGAGACCCAGTTCTAGTGCCCTGTCCCTCTGGTCTACCCACCGTGCCCGGTCTCTTTGGTATGACCCCAGTGCCCTGTCCCATTTTGTTAAAGTTGTTGTTGATAATATTTAATTTTGTAACTTGATTCTGCATAAAACATTTAACATTGTCATTCCATGAGATAATCTACGAGGGCGTGTTTACGGGTGCAATTAGGCGCAGGGCAGTGTATGAATTAGGTGGGACAACTGGTGGCGAGTAACTCTTGAGGCCTGGCTAGTAGCTCAGGACTTGAAATTTTGAGCCCTGCATTAACTTATATATATATATATATATATATATATATATATATATATATATATATATATATATTGTGAGGGGTTAGCTCGGTAGCGGGGTGTGTGACCCCTTGCTTAGGTTCACCACACACTGATTTTATACAGACTGGCAGTCGAAGACAGTTGAAAAATAACGTTTTTGGTTTATTTTTCCATCTTGCTGGAAAACAATTGCAAGCATCCACACAGCATAAACAAAATCAAACATAAAATAAATCCTAGCCACTCTGGGCGTCTACCTTCCACACAGGAACCTATCTATGGAGTCTGGCTCAGCCTAGCGCTGGGCAGACAATGCTGGACATACAGCACAAACAGTAGTCTTTTGCTATTTATAACACAGGAAAAAGTCAATGGTCTCCTCACCTCATCAGGAGACTTTCTGGCACTGCTCTCCTACTCACACAGCCTTAGGAGTGATGCAGCAACCAAGTGGTAACCCTCTGGCTACTTATAAAGGCCTTGATTGCTTCATTCTGAACAGCTGAAGTCTTTCAACGGCCTCTAGCCTTCCTTTGGCTACGTTTGACCTTACAGGCACTGGAAGTGCTTACTCCATCTATATTGGATTTTTCATAATTTTAGTTTGTATATATGGGTCATTCCGCTTTTAGAGATATTTAGATATATACACCAAGGGCATTGATTGTCCAAAATGTATGGGGAACATATTGATGTTTTTATCGCTTTTACTATTGTACAATAAAGTACTCCTACTCTGGGAATTTTTTTTTTTTCCTTTACTAACCCTTTAATTGTTTATTTGATTTGTATGTTTATTCAGTTCATTCATTATCATTCATTGCTGGTATAATGTTTATCCATTATTAATAATAAATATATCCATATGATCATTATTATATTGATTTTGCATTGCTTTGCCTACCCCTGGTATTGTATATCATATGATACCTTATATATCATTATACAGGGGTTGACAAATTTGCTTGGAATCTAGGAGCCAGCTAAAAAAGTTAGGAGCCAGAAAACGCACCCCGTCCTGATGAGCTTGCGCGCAGAAGCAAACACATACGTGAGCAGCGCCCGCATATGTAAACGGTGTTCAAACCACACATGTGAGGTATCGCCGCGATTGGTAGAGCGAGAACAATAATTCTAGCCCTAAACCTCCTCTGTAACTCAAAACATGCAACCTGTAGAATTTTTTTTAAACGTCACCTATGGATATTTTAAAGGGTAAAAGTTTGTCTGTTTACTGTTGTCTTATTTTTTTAATTAAAAAAAGTGTAATTTTTTTCCCAAAAAATGCGCTTGTAAGACCGCTGCGCAAATACGGCGTGACAGAAAGTATTGCAACGATCGCCATTTTATTCTCTAGGGTGTTTGGATAAAAAATATATATAATGTTTGGGGGTTCTAATTAGAGGGAAGAAGATGGCAGTGAAAATAGTGAAAAATAGTGAAAAATTACATTAGAATGTTTAACTTGTAATGCTTAACTTGTAATACCAACGGCCACCACCAGATGGCGCCAGCTCACACATCTGGTGGTAATAACTTGTAATACCAACGGCTCACCACCAGATTGCCCCCCCCCTTCCAAGCCAAGTCGCCAGGACCCTATTTCTAGTCGCCATGGCGACCTGGCGACCGGGATTTGTCGAGCCCTGTTATATTATATATAATTATTGAATTTACAATATTGGATTTATTGATTATTAGTTGAATATGGGTACATAGATCTCCCTATGATGATTGTGACATCAAATTTATTTAAAATGAGATATTCTACATGTTCAACAAAGATTATGTTTTAATAATTCCCACTGGTCTCTTGTGCTGTGCCGCTATAGTCCGTTTGTTAAGGCAGCTGGATATATTTATTTCCAATTGTTACCTTTGTTTTGCCTTTCTTGTTCTTTAGAATTGTTACCGTACACTGTATGTGTTTCCTATGCTCCTCAGCTCCATCTAGTGGACATAATGTGGTGTTTTGCTAATGCCCATAAAAAAAAAAAAAAAAAAAAAAAAAAGCAACATTCATTCAGAAGAGAAAATTGCCTAAGGAACATTTGGGCCAGATTCACGAACAATTACGGCGGCGTAACGTATCCCCTTTACGTTACTCCGCCGCAAGTTTTCATCGTAAGTGCTTGATTCACAAAAGCACTTGCGTGTAAACTTGCGGCGGCGTAGCGTAAAGCCGTCCGGCGCAAGCCCGCCTAATTCAAATGGGGCGGGGACCATTTAAATTAGGCGCGTTCCCGCGCAGAACATACTGCGCATGCTCCGTTTTGAAATTTCCCGACGTGCTTTGCGCGAAATGACGTCGCCCCGACGTAATGTTTTGAACGGCGACGTGCGTAACGTACTTTCGTATTCCCGGACGACTTACGCAAAAAAAATAAAAAATTTGAAATTCGACGCGGGAACGACGGCCATACTTTAACATGGGCTGTCTATTGTTACACCACCTAAATAGCAGCCGTAACTTTGTGACGCGAAAAACCGACTAGCGACGATGTAAGAGAATGCGACGAACGCGCGTACCTTTGTGGATCGCCGTAAACAGCTAATTTGCATACCCGACGCGGAAAACGACGCAAACTCCATCCAGCGGTCGCCAAAGTATTGCATCCTAAGATCCGAAGGCGTACGAAGCCGTAACGCCTGTCGGATCTAAGCCAAAAGCCATCGTATCTTTGTTTGTGAATCACAAATAAAGATACAACGCGGCAAATTTCAAAGTACGCCGGAGTATCAGCAGATACTCCGGCGTACTTTTTCTGTGAATCTGGCCCATTTGTTTTTGCCCAGTTCGCACAGAACTAATATACATGGAGATTTGTTGGAAATTACAAATTACAAATTGTTGGCTGTGAAAATCACAGTGGAGCCTCGGATTGCGAGTAACGTGGTTAACGAGCGTTGCGCAATACGAGCGCTGTATTTTAAAAAAATCCTAACTTGGTTTGCGAGTGTTGTCTCGCAAAACAAGCAGGATTCAAGCCACTGCGGTGTGCAGTACCGAGTTTGGCCTGAGGTGGGGGGGGCGCCGGAGCTGAAAGACTCTAGTCAGTTTCTTAGCCTTCCCGAGGTAGCCGAGGTCAGCCAAGCTGTCCTCTGGCCTTTCTGTGCATTTCCGAGGCTCTCTGGCGCCCCCCACGTCTGGCCACATGCGGTATTGCATGCCATTGAAGTCAATGCGGAACAAATTATTTCCGCTTCCATTGACTTCAATGGGGAAACTCGCTTTGACATGCGAGTACTTTAGATTACAAGCATTCTCCTGGAACGGATTATGCTTGTAATCCGAGGTTCCACTGTATATTTACAGTAAAAATAGACCCCATAGTGTAGCATTTTTAGAAAAGCTTTTTTAGCCCTTGACTATCCAGCCACCTTCCTGTGTTTAACCACTTGCCGACCGCCGCATGTATATGTACGTCCACAGAATGGCACGTACAGGCATATGGGCGTACAGTCCTTGCCTTTCCGCGGGGCGGGGGTCCGATCGGGACCCCCCCGCTACATGCGGCGGTCGGATACCCGCGGGGAGCGATCCGGGACGACGGCGCGGCTATTTGTTTATAGCCGCTCCCCGGAGCTGAAGAACGGGGAGAGTCGTATGTAAACACGGCTTCCCCGTGCTTCACTGTGGCGGCGCATCGATCGAGTGATCCCTTTTATAGGGAGACACAATCGATGACGTCAGTCCTACAGCCACACCCCCCTACAGTTGTAAACACACACTAGGTGAACCCTAACTCCTACAGCGCCCCCTGTGGTTAACTCCCAAACTGCAACTGTCATTTTCACAATAAACAATGCAATTTAAATGCATTTTTTGCTGTGAAAATGACAATGGTCCCAAAAATGTGTCAAAATTGTCCGACGTGTCCGCCATAATGTCGCAGTCATGAAAAAAATTCGCTAATCGCCGCCATTAGTAGTAAAAAAAAAAAATGAATAAAAATGCAATAAAACTATCCCTTATTTTGTAAACGCTATAAATTTTGCGCAAACCAATCGATAAACGCTTATTGCAATTTTTTTTTACCAAAAATAGGTAGAAGAATACGTATCGGCCTAAACTGAGGAAAAAAAATGTATTTTTTTTATATATTTTTGGGGGATATTTATTATAGCAAAAAGTAAAAAAATATTCATTTTTTCCAAATTGTCGCTCTATTTTTGTTATAGCGCAAAAACTAAAACCGCAGAGGTGATCAAATACCACCAAAAGAAAGCTCTATTTGTGGGAAAAAAGGACGCCAATTTTGTATGGGAGCCACGTCGCGTGACCGTGCAATTGTCAGTTAAATCGACGCAGTGCCGAATTCGCAAAAAGTGCTCTGGTCTTTGGGCAGCAATATGGTCCGGGGGTTAAGGAATGTTTGCCACACAGCTAAACTTGGTAGTCATACAACACTAGAATCCTTCTATGGCTTGAGGGTGGAGCATTCGACCGGAAATGTACGATTGCGGCGTCGTACAGTTTAGCTGGTGTATGGTCCTACCCGGCTAGTGATGGATTGCAAAGATAGGAGGCCACTCTGTTGATCTATGTTGTGGATCTGGTGCAGTCCAATTGCTCATTTCAATGCTGGGTACTTACCCTCCATCTGATCACCGGCACTCACTTGGAAGAACAAGGTGACCCCATGTAGAAGGAAGAGAAGTAAAAGTAGACGGACTTCCATCCTCACCACAGGCTAAGCTCTGAGCAATGATTCAACTGGTTAACATGATGACAGAAGATTCTTTCAGTAAATGGGTGTGTATTTTTATCAGAACTGGAGGAAAAACTTTCCATAAGTTCATAGGGCTATATATATATATAGATAAATGCAAAGTGATTGTTGCAGCACTATACTAGTAAAACAGGGCGAGCCTTTTATCTGTGGGTGGCACACTACACTCCGAGTGCCATGTGAGGATCTTTAACAACGTCATCCTCTAACAAGTGATGGAGATCCTGCTTTCCGACCATTGACCAAGGTTCACCATCTTTATTGACCATATGCATTGAAAAGGAAGGGCTTCACCCATGGGCATCTGCTGACATTTTTTTAGAGGGGGGCGCTTTGGCAGCGGCGATACACAGTCACATTTTACCCTTTCTTTGACCGCTAGCGGGGGTTAAAAGTGCCCCCCCCCACGTTAAAATGTAAAAACACCCCACTGTGCCCCCTGCATCTTTCAATATCTCTTTGTCACTACTGTGTACCCCCTCTCCACAACTGTACCTCTGGACCCCTTTACATTACACAGCACCCCACAGCTCTGGACCCCTTTACATTACACAGCACCCTGCATCACTGGACCCCTTTACATTACACAGCACCCTGCATCACTGGACCCCTTTACATTACACAGCACCCTGCATCACTGGACCCCTTTACATTACACAGCACCCTGCATCATTGGACCCCTTTACATTACACAGCACCCTGCATAACTGGCCCCCTTTACATTACACAGCACCCTGCATCACTGGCCCCCTTTACATTACACAGCACCCTGCACCACTGGACCCCTTTACATTACACAGCACCCTGCATCACTGGACCCCTTTACATTACACAGCACCCTGCATCACTGGCCCCCTTTACATTACACAGCACCCTGCATCACTGGCCCCCTTTACATTACACAGCACCCTGCACAACTGGACCCCTTTACATTACACATCACCCCTTTCCCTTGACTGAAACACTACACTATATTGACAGTATATTTATTTCAGGTCTAAAAGAGGAACCTTTTGGAATGAGGGACAAATGGATTTGATTCCAGAAGAGGGACAGGCACTCTAAATACGGGACAATTAGAGGGGAGGGGAGCGCTGCTGTCACCGCTTAAATCGGCCCTAGGGCCAGTTCGGCCCTGCTCCTGGCACTCCCTGGTGATTCCAGGGGGGGGGCAAACGACCCCCCTTGCCCTATGGAGCAGACGCCCATGGCTTCACCTCCTCTGTACCAGCAATGACCACCCCTTGGTGAAGCTTCCAGTATGCTCTTCCAAGAAGGATCCGAGAAACACAACTTGCGTAATTGTAGCACGTGTCCTCAGTTGGTTTCCATCTCCAGATTACTGCAAACTCTTATGCCGCGTACACACGATCGTTTTTCGGCATGAAAAAAAACACAACGTTTTTAAAAACGTCATTTAAAATGATCGTGTGTGGGCTTCACATCGTTTTTCGGCTTCTGAAAAACGACACATTTTTTTCCGAACATGCTGCATTTTTTAACGTAGTTTTTAAAAATGTAGGGCTAGATTCAGCATAGTATTACGGCGGCGTATCTCCAGATATGCCGCCGTAATTTCAAATCTGCGTCGGCGTATCGTTACACCGATTCTCAAAGGCAGATACGTCTAAAAAATAGGCTTCCTCCGCCGACGTAACTTGAATGCGGCGGCATATAATTGTGTGCAATATTATGCTGACCGCTAGGGGCGCTTCCATTGTTTTCGGCATAGAATATGCAAATTACCTAGTTACGTCAATTCACGAACGTACGTGCGCTCGGCGGTAGTTTTTTACGTCGTTTGCGTAAGGCTTTTTCAGCGTAACGTTGCTCCTGCTATTAGGTGGCGCAGCCAATGTTAAGTATGGACATCATTCCCGCGTCAAAATTTTTATTTATTACGTCGTTTGCGTAAGTCGTTCGCGAATAGGGCTGGACGTAATTTACGTTCACGTTGAAAGCAATGACGATTTGCGTCGGAATTTCAAACATGCGCACTGGGATTTTTTCACGAACGGAGCGGGGTCAACCTAATACGCGGGGTCAACCTAATTTAAATAAAACACGCCCCCCTCAACATCATTTGAATGACGCGCGCTTACGCCGGCCCCATTTATGCTACGCCGCCGTAAGTTAGGAGGCAAGTGCTTTGTGAATACAGCACTTGCCTCTTAAACTTACGGCGGCGCAGCATAAATACAATACGCTGCGCCGCCGTAAGAAGGGGCGCAGCTACCTGAATCTAGCCCGTCGTTTTTCGGGTTGTAAAAAATGATCGTGTGTGGGCAAAAACGACGTTTTAAACCCGCGCATGCTCAGAAGCGAGTTATGAGACGGGAGCGCTCGTTCTGTTAAAACTACCGTTCATAATGGAGTAAGCACATTCATCAAGCTGTAACAGATAAAAAAGCGCAAATCGTCTTTTACTAACAAGGAATCAGCTAAAGCAGCCCAAAGGCGAATAGAACTTCCCCTTCGTACGGGTTGTACGTCACCGCGCTTGGTTCATCATTTTTCAAAAACGATGGTGTGTGGGCAACATCGTTTTTATGATGAAGTTGGAAAAACTTCGTTTTTTGGACATGCTGAAAAAGACGTTTTTTTTTATGCCGAAAAACGATCGTGTGTACGCGGCATTAGACCCGTGTCTTGCATGCAGATAATAACAAATGTTAATTTTCTTTCCCACAACAGAAGAGCCGAGTAGAATAAAATGTTCACCTTATTTATTTATTTTTCCCAAGAACCTTATTTTTTGCTTTGAAGATGGTGGCAGATCTTCTTGGAATTTCCAGGGGGGGCACCCAATGCCTTAATATGGTTCTCCAAGATTGACCCAAGACTTGGAAGACCATCCTCAAGCCTTCTGTACCGGACACCCAACCCCCTTTGTTAGCTTTTGTCCAACTGCAAACTCTTTATTAGAGAATGATGTCTACTGCAGTATCCTCCCAAGAACATCCACCGACCAGCGACAGACCTCAGAATTTATGCAGTATTCTCCTGTACAATTTTATTCTTTTGAAGCTAAATTTAAGCATTTTGATGGAGCTGATAAAATTGATATGTAGGCAAGTTGACGGAGATGATAAAGAATAGCCAAGAGGGCTTGCTAACAGTGATACTAAAGCATACCCCCCAACCGTCCCGGATTCCGCGGGATCCTCCCGGAATTCTAAGTGTGTCCCGCGGAATAGAGTAAATTCCCGGGAAAACAGGGCCCCGGGCGCGACATTACGGGGGGCCTCCATGTTTGATTTCCCCCGCCATGTTTGGTGTCCGGTGCCTGGCCTGTGATTGGGCCTATGGGCGTCATGTGCGTCGTGGGGCTGGCCTGTCCACGAACGTCTTGAAGTCCCGCCTTCGCACATGACCGCTATACGCCCAATCACAGTGCGGGAAATACGGACCATGGTGGTGGAAGGGGGTGCTGCAGGTGGACGGCGCTGGCGGGGATTCAGAACCAAGTTATTTGTATAGGTAGGAGAAACCCCCCCCCCCCGCTCAACAACTCTGATCCCCGGCCCCCTGCTCAGCAACTCTGACCCCCGGCCCCCCCGCTCAACAACTCTGATTCCCCCCCCGCTCAACAACTCTGATCACCCCTCCCCCCGGTTAACAACTTTGATCCCCGCCCCCCGCGCTCAACAACTCTGATTCCCCCCCCCGCTCAACAACTCTGATCACCCCTCCCCCCGGTTAACAACTTTGACCCCCCCCCGCTCAACAAGATGTCCCGCATTGGATTTATTAAATGTTGGGAGGTATGCTAAAGCGGAGTTCCACCCGTGTTTTCGTTTATTTAAAGTCAGCAGCTACAAAAAGCATAGCTGCTGACTTTTAATAAACCGACACTTACCTGCCCCACGGTCCAGCGATGCGGCCGCCCGGAGGCTCGCTTCTCTCCCCCTCCTCTCCTCTGTGCTGTCATTGTAACTGTGTTCACCCAGCCGTGACAGCTCTCCTATTGGCCAGACAATATTCTGGGACCTGAGTTGTGTCCCAAAAGATCGCTGGCAGGGAGGGGCTGCCTAGGTCGAGAGGAGGAGTCTCCTAGGCGGCCGAAGGTAAAAAGGAGGAAGCAGGACAGGAAGTCCGACTAAAAAGATGTTACCCACTCCCCCCCCAAACAAAATGACATGCCAAATGTGGCATGTCAGGGGGTGGGGAGGGCTTAAAGCGGAAGTTCCACTATTGGGTGGAACTCCGCTTTAAAAAACAAATGAATGCCTGAGTCACTAGGGCACTGGACAGTATGGCCAACTGGCATTTTCGTGAGAATACAACTGTTGGTGGGGCCGGTTGCCTGAAGACCTATCTCAGCCTGTTTTTGCCATCTTCAGAAGAAATCCACATGCCTTGATGACGGACAATGATGAGGTTTGTGGTCCCTGTTGGACAAGGCCTTGATAATTTCACAACCATGGATGCGACTCGTTGGTTCCAAAGAGAATAGGATGGGAATGTCCTGAAAATAGAGAGAGGCCCTGGTGTAGGAAAGGACAGAGAATGAGTATGTGATAGCCTAGATAGGACCCCCTTTCCCCTCCCTGACACCTGATGCCCTTTTTCATTTACCTTTTTGCAACTTCAATTTTTGTATATCCCTTTTTATATTTAGACCCTATGTACTGTATCTCCATCAATGAAAATACCCAACCATTATTTGGTTATCGACTTGTCTTTCATAGACATGTGCACACTGAAATATTTTGTTTTCGGAATTTCGATTTCGTCCGAAAAATACATTTATTTATTTACTGCCGAAATTCGTTTTTATTTATTTTGTTTCATAAAAAAATGCATTTGTCCGAATATTCAAATGAATTCAGGTTGAATCAGTCAATTGAAAGCTTATGTTGTCAGTTGAATCTTCTAAGAAGATTCGACGAAGCAGCTAAACTGTACGACGCCGCAATCGTACATTTCCGGTCGAATGCTCCACATACAAGCTATAGAAAAATTCTAGTGTTGTATGACACTAGTAATAATTATATTTATTAATTATTATTACTAGTCAACCAACCTTAGAATTCTTCTATAGCCTATGGGCGGAGAATTCGACCGTAAATGTCCGCTTGCGGCGATTGTATGTTTTTAGCTGCTTCGTCGAATCTTCATGTCTCTTTAATGTCGAATCTTTTCTCTCTATTTTGTCGAATCTTTCCTCTCTATGTAGAATGATCTTGGACTAATAGAGTTAAGGTTAGGCACATTCGACCGCAGGTTTGATAGATACAGATTGCTATTGTCATCGTCATGTTGAATCTCCTATCTATATCGAACTGTTGTCGCAACGAAATGAAAATAAAGCATTTTTTATGTCGGATCTTTCGGATTTCGGATTCTGCACGTTCATTATCGTTTGTTAAAAACGAATGCGAAAATCCCAGAAATTCGGACGAAAATGCATTTGGACGAAAACGAATGCACATGTTTAGTCTTTCATCAGAATCAAGGGATCCCCAACAGAGCCCATTCTACATATGCCCTTCCTCTCTTTGTAACTCTTTGGATTAAATGTCTTCTGTTCAACTGTTTTACTTAATGCACCTAGGGGATTATTTTTGCCACTCCCTCTGCAATGCTTCCTTTTATTAAGGTGGCTTCATACCCAACAATCTGATTGTACAGCCTCTATACAATCTATTTTAAATGTACCAGCAACTAAGTAGGGCAACGCTCTTATAAGGAATCCTTTAGAAGTTTGCAAATCAAAAGGAGATGGTACAATCAGATTGTAACAAACCTGGCCAGCATTATGCCGCGTACAGACGATCGGACATTCCGACAACAAAACCGTGGATTTTTTTTCCGAATGTTGGCTCAAACTTGTCTTGCATACACACGATCACACAAATGTTGTCGGAAATTGCGAACGTAAAGAACGCTACAGCACGTACGACGAGCCGAGAAAAATTAAGTTCAATAGCCAGTGCGGCTCTTCTGCTTCATTCCGAGCATGCGTGGAATTTTGTGCGTCGGAAATTCCAACAGCAAATGTCCAATGGAGCCTACAACAAGCTCCAATCGAACATTTGTTGTCGTAAATTCCGAGCGTGTGTACGTGGCATTATTCTGTAGGTAGTCATCTCCATGGATACGTTCGGTAAGTCATGTACATTACCAAAGCCTATGTACTAATTTTCTTGGCCGAAGAGCTTAGAACGACGATCTATTAGATGAAGATTGGCAGCAGTCATGTAGCATAAATACCACTCATCGCATTTATGAATTGGAACGCTCTCCAAATGGTTTTGGTTTGCGAGTGATTAAATACAGTAATAGCAAACCATTAGTCTCGTACCAACATGCCCACCAAGACTGCGGTATGCAATCAAAATATTTTATATTTAATGATCCAGACTGGGTTATACGTGTTTTTGGATGGACCGGAAAAGCCTGTTTGCTGTTTAACAGATACAATTTTTTTTTTTTTTAATGTTGTTACATTGTAGCCCTGTAGGCTTTAGCATTTCATAAGCTCGGCGAAACGTAATCATTATACCTTGCAGTGGGGCTAGTCCTGCACCTCAAGGGTTGACTGCTGGTCTAACTCTTTCACCGCTAGAGCTGGTTTTGCATTTTTTTTGTACACGTTTAAAAATCCGAAGGCCTGAAGATTAAGAAAACGGCACAAACATTATGGCCTGGATTCACAGACACTGGCGCATATTTATGCCGCCGTAGCGTATCTCCTTTACGCTACGCCGACGCAGCGCAGAGAGGCAAGCACTGAATTCACAAAGCACTTACTCCCAAATCTGCGCTGGGTTTCTCAGGCGTAAGTCGGCGTACGTGGAAGTGGGCGTGAGCCATGCTAATGAGGCGTGACCCCATGCAAATGATGGGCCGAGCGCCTGATAGATATGTAATGCCAACTGCACATGTGCCGTCCCGTGGGCGCATCTCAGTGCGCATGCTCACAATCACGACGGAACAACTGCCTAAGATACGTCAGATCACTGCCTACGGCGTGAACGTAACCTACGCCTAGTCATATTCACGTCCTACGTAAACTACGTAAAATACGTCGGCTTGTGTTCCCTGGTGCAGCCCTTTGCATGGATGCTGCTGAGTTACACCTCCTTTATGGGGCATAACTTTACACCAGACGTATGACTTTACGCGCACTGCGTCGGACGGACGTACGTTCGTGAATCGGCGTATCTCCCTCATTTGCATATGTGAATAGAAAATCAATGGGAGCGCCAAATACGTCAAGCGTAAATATGCGCCCACTCTACGCCGGCGTAGGCAAGTTACGTCGGATGAAGCCTATTTTCAGGCGTATCTTAGTTTCTGAGTCCGGCGCACAGATACGACGGCGCATATGTGTACTTACGCGGCGTATCTCGAGATACGTCGGCGCAAGTGCTTTTTGAATCCGGGCCATATATTTTCTGATAGAAAACACCCTAGAAAATATAATAATTATTATTATTTTACAGGGTTTATATAGCGCCAACAGTTTGCGCAGTGCTTTACAAAATTAGGGCAAACAGTACAGTTTCATAGTTAGGTTGAAAAAAGACATCTAGCTCAACCATGAAAAATAAAAAAATATCGTACAATCCCTTATACCCAATTCTATACCCACAGTTGATCCAGAGGAAGACAAAGAAAAAAATTCCTTCCTAAACTCCCGAGAGGCAATCGCATTTTCCCCAGGATCAACTTTACCCACAAATCTTAGTACCCAGTTATATTATGTACATTTAGGAAAGTATCCAGGCCTTTCTTAAAGCAATCTACTGAGCTGGCCAGAACCACCTCTGGAGGGAGTCTGTTCCACATTTTCACAACTCTGGGGCCTCGTACACACGCTCGTTTTTCACGAGAAGAAAACTGTTGGCAGAGCTTTTTGCAGAGAAAACCGTTCGTGTGTATGGTTTCTTGTCGAGAAAACTGTTGTGAATCTCGACGAGAAAAAAAGAGAACCTGCTCTCTATTATCTCGTCGGGAGTCTCAATTTTCTCGTTGTGATTCTCGTCTGGCTAGTTTACGACGAGAAAAACGTTCGTATGTATGCTTTTCCAAGTCTTAAAAACCTGCGCATGGTCAGAATAAAGTATGAGACGGGAGCGCACCTTCTGGTAAAACTAGCGTTTGTAATGGAGATAGCACATTCGTCACGCTGTAAAAATTATTGCATCGTTTAAATGCTGCGCATTTACTGTATTTATTGACGTATAACACTCACTTTTTTACCCTGAAATTAGAGGGTAAACTGTGCCTGCGTGTTATACACAGTGGGGCTGTAGAAAGTTTTTTCCTGAAACTTCCCTCTTAAAGTTAGGGTGCGTGTTATACGCCTGTGCGTGTTATACGCCGATAAATACGGTAAATCTTCTTTAGAATGGTACAATAATGAACTTGTTTTGCTTCTGATATTCACACAGTGAGTTCTGACTAACTTTTTCAATGCTGATCTCATGAATATTTTGGACTAATTTATAGAGCAAGATATATATATGTACCGTATTTATCGGGGTATTGCGCGATCCGGCGTATAGCGCGCACCCCTAAAGTGGACCCGCATTCCTGTAAAAAAAAGATTTTAGTACGTACAGTTTTGGTGTCTTCGTCGGGTCCGGCGTCCGTCTGCGGCTTTGGTGGTGTCCTCCTCGTCGGGTCCGGCGTCCTTCTGTGGTGTCCTCCCCGCTCGATCCCCGCTTCCCGCGCTGAGTTTGAACTACTGCGCCGGCATATACCGAGCGCAGTACACTCTTGTATAGTCGGGCAGGCTCGGCTCCTCTCGCGATCACGTCCTGTACGTCCAGGACGTGACTGCGAGAGGAGCCGAGCCTGCCCGACTATACACGAGTGTACTGCGCTCGGTATATGCCGGCTCAGTAGTTCAAACTCGGCGCGGGAAGCGGGTATCGGTGTATATCGCGCACCCACGATTTTGCTCTGAATTTCAGGGCAAAAATGTGCATGTGTATTTAATTTCTAGTGATCTCCATGATTTTATTTTATTATTTTCAGGTAAGAAGAGATGTAGGCCTGCAGATTTATAATACCTTTTTTTATTAGGGAATGAACATTTTGAAGAAAGGCCTCATTTCTCCAGTTCTAGTGCCCAAAACATCCTCCTCCAAATCAAGGCGTGTAGTAGGGAAATGGACGTCATAAAAAAAAGATGGTCTTTATTGAGCAAACCTTTAAGGTTTGGTACCAGTGGAGCAAGATCGTGTACTGGTTTAGAGCTCCTAGAGGCTTGCGACCAAATAAGCTGCCATGTCTTCAAGGGTATATCCTCACCCAAGGCCTGCTCCCACTTGCGCATGTAGGCATGCCGGGGTGCGGATGGTGACATATCCATAGTCAGGAGCTGATAAGTGCGCAATTTTTTGAGATCACACAATATTGGTGCAACGGTTTATTAAATGAAACTTTTCAGTAAAAATACACCCAAGTTAATTAAAGGGCACATAACTGCAATATATTATTTTCGTAAAAAAAGTACATAGACACCCAACATGCCAAATTTTTAAATTGTGTTAGCCTGTGAAACAGCAACAGAGTTCGGTACTGTAACGGTCAGGGGTTAACGCTGTTATGATATTCCATTCCATCAACCCAAGACAGCTTCCGACACTCCACAATCCAGCAGACAGGACCCATTGGATTTCCCCCAGAAATGAGACACACACAGCTCTGTCTCTGGTTCCAAACGGATAGATTTTTAATGACAAACTTAGGCTCTTTTTATACAGTCAGTAACCAAGTGAACAATGAATCAACTCCACCCACAACATTACACAAGGAACTCAATACACGTTTTTAGTCAGACTTTCTGGCACCGAATCTACATGAGATAATTACTATCATTTACCCGGACATTGTGACTCAGTGATAAGCTTTTCTCACCTTCTATACAATCCACATTCCTTTAGTAAACATAAGTCGGATATCTGACCTTTAGATTGTGCTAATTCACATCACACATTACTATCAATAGACTTTCACACAATACAGTGTCAATTAGCATAGCACAATGAAATATCTTAGGAGCCAGACTTAATTAACACAATAGACAATAGAATGCAATCACAGCAAGCTTTATCACTACAGCCAGGTAGCTGGAGGTGATTAACATCAATTAACAGTATGTGTCCCCACATTGAATGAATCACACTATTATTGACCGATTGTGTTCAGAATTAACCACCTGTAATATTTCAAGATATCCTGCAATACATTGTGAATTATCATTACTGTCCCATCTCATGTAATTCAAGTTATCCTTTCTCAGTCATTATATGCCCCTAGTGGACATAGGATGACCCTAGACCCAAGAGTCATTGGTGAAGCTGAACCAGGAGTACCCCGTATCCTTCAAGAGCCTCTGGGTCCCACGGGCCATACCGTTACAGGTACCCTATATTTCCCAAAGGTAATGCTCTAAAATTTCTACAGGTCATCAGTTTAGAGGTAACTGTGAATAATGGGCCTAGAATTATTGCTCTCACTCCAGCATGTGCGGCGATAGTTAACATGTGCAGCGTTTTCATGAGTATGAGCTCCCAAAGCATGCACTTACAGTTGTATAAGCATGTACCCCCCTCAACTCCCCCCGCAATTATTCACACTATACCCACAACAATCCACCACAATCAGGTAAGTTCACGCTGGAACCCATCTCTATCCATGCCACTAAGAACATCATCGGTGCCTTGCGTAACGGCACAGCACCGAATGATATCATCCCCACTAAACTGCTGAAGGAATGTGTCGACATCCTGGCACCTCCCATCACGCAGCTTATAAACAAATCTTTCAAGGAGGGCATAGTGCCCTCCCTGTTGAAAGAGGGCATAATCAAACCCATCTTGAAGAAACCCACACTAGACCCCAATGACCCTCTCCACCGCCGTCCCATAACATGCCTAAATGTACTCTCAAAGATCATGGAAAAAGTAGTGGTACAACAGCTGCAACAGCATCTAGATACCCACAACCTACTTGATCCATTTCAATCGGGTTTCCGACCAGGACACGGGACGGAAACAGCATTGCTTAAAATATGGGACGACGCTCTCGAGGCCGCAGACGAAAGAGAATCTTGTCTTCTGGTTCTGTTAGACCTAAGCGCAGCTTTTGACACTGTAGACCACAAACTATTATTGTCACGGCTAACTGAAGTAGCCAGAGTTGCAGAGGGCGATTTATCTTGGTTCTCCTCTTTTTTGGAAAACCGATCTCAAACAGTGAAGCTAGGACCCTTCACTTCTGAGAAACGCACGGTATCGCGCGGAGTCCCTCAAGGATCGCATCTGTCGCCGGTGTTATTCAACATCTATCTTCGTCCTCCTTTTGAAATCATCAGCAGCCAAAAAATGCTTTATCACTCCTATGCAGACGACACGCAACTATATTTCAGCATTTGCAATAGAAAGGATCACCACCTCAATCTAGAGACATGCCTCTCTTTGATAGAGAACTGGATGACAAAGAGTTATCTTAAACTCAACGGAGCGAAAACAGAACTTCTCCTGTTTCACGCCAAACGGAGGAATCAACATGCAACACCGTGGATACCCCCGCCCATTCTGGGCAAAATCATCTCCCCTAGCGCCAAAGTCAAAAGTCTCAGGGTCATCTTCGACTCCGACATGACAATGGACGCACAAATAGGGTCGGTAGTCAGCGGATCTCACCATCTGCTGCGCCTACTACGCAGACTTACTCCTTTCATTCCCAAAGAAGACATAGCGGTCGTAGTGGGATCAATTGTGAACTCTAGACTGGACTATGCTAATGCCCTTTACCTCGGACTCCCAAAGTACCAAATCGTTCGTCTGCAAGTCGTTCAAAATACGGCCGCCAGACTAGTGACCGGGAAAAAGCCCTGGGAATCAATCTCACCTTCACTGAGATCCCTTCATTGGTTGCCAGTAAAAGACAGAATTGCTTTTAAAGCACTCTGTCTAACGCATAGATGTTTCCATGGGAATGCTCCCCATTATCTATGCGAAAAAATAAAAGCCCACAATCCCAATCGCATTCTGCGATCCACCAATCAAAATCTTCTTCAGATACTGAAAGCCAACTACAAAACCAAAGGAGATAGAAGATTCGCGGTCCAAGGTCCCAGACTATGGAACGCTTTACCAACCAGCATTCGGTTGGAGGAGAACCACTTAGCCTTCAGGAAAAAGATCAAAACTCATCTCTTTTGATATCAAAAGAGTCAGGTACATCAAGCGCCCAGAGGCGATTACGTTTGCATGTGTCGCGCTATATAAGATTCTCATTCATTCATTCATTCACTGTATGTGGGAGGCTCACATTTCTTTTCGGGGGATTTTATATACTTTGGTGGAACTTACATTTTTTACACTTTTTTCAAAACATATTTTACAGCGAACATTTACTGGTTTCCCTTCCCTCTACCTGGTGGCACTGGCTATGCTAGTCCCGAGTCTGCCAATGTGGGCTCAGAGCCCTGGAAACAAGATGGCAGTGTGTGCAGGGGAGTGTATTTTTTTTTTCAATTCTTAATAAAAATAGTGAAATCAGTTAGAACTTCGTTCTTTGTTCTTTTGAGTATTACCACTGGACACTGAATCTTGCTGACCAAGGAAGCTGATCCTGTGAGCCTAATGGAGACTTGAGTGCATCTGTCAGTATATCGTTTCCCAAGCTCTGGAACACGAGACCAATTGATCTGGCTATAGTAACCCCAAGAACCAGGCAACACCAGTTTTGGAGTACTCCAGAAATAGAACTGTTTATTAGAACAAGAATACAGGCTTATGTACACTTGAGAAAGACATTCCCCTCCTGATTATATTATCCTAACAATACAACTGTAACCATAAATTAACATGAGCTAATTAACTAGTCATTTAACCAGCCCCGGTGACTCAAGCCTCGTACACACGGGCGGTTTTCCCAACAGGAAAACTGTGAGGAGAGCTTTTGGCCAGAAATCTTGGCCGTGTGTATGCTCCCTTGCAGTTTTTCCGACGGGAAAACTGCCAGAAATTGGCAGACAAAAAAATATATATTTTTTGGAGCCGGGAAAACCGGCTGACCTTTTCCCGGCAGTTTTTGCCAGTTTTCCTATGGGAAAAACTGCCATGGAGCATACGCACGGTCGGTATTCCCGACCAAAGCTCTCATCAGAGTTTTCCCGACGGAAAAACCGGCTGTGTGTAGAGGGAAAAGTTACCAAGCAAGTTCTTGGCTTTCCCCTCTGGATTTCCGACGGGAACTTTTCCCGTCGGAAATCCCGTACGTGTGTACTAGGCATCAGAGGTTTGATCTTTGAGGTCGGACTTGTTGTCTCCTAGCTCAGAAGCCACAATCCACATTATCATAAGTATAAACACAGACCACAAGGGTAGTGCGCTAGTAGACAATAGCTGAGTTAATACAATAAACAATGGGTGGAAGACCCTTAGCAGGTTCACTAGACATACTTAAAAAAAAACACATTATAGCAGACAACCGAAGACAGGGGGCTATTTATTTTTATTAATTCAAAGTTATGTTCATTGTGATTTGATCACGGCCCCACATTCCTGTTTTCCATAAACTAAAAATAAAGCCATTGAGTCATTTGATTTTTTTTATTATCTTTGTATTATTTGCTTGAGTTTTTTGGGAACATGACTTTTCATGTATCCCATTAAAAAAGTATGAGAATTTATGTTAGTTAAGGAATTTAATTAGAAGCAGGCAGTCCCTGAGGACGCTGTATTTTTCCGCAGAAGTCACTCATGTTTTTACATTGAAGGACTAATAATCTATTTTGGTATTATTGTCTTAGAATGTGTGGAAGTGTTTTCTGGGATGGGTAAAAGTCTGGTTATATGCTGAGGGAATTTCATCCAGTTTCTGATCGACTCAAATTCACTTAGGGCAGGGGTGTCCACACTGTGGCCCATGGGCCACATGTAGCCCAGGATGGCTATGAACGCGGCCCAGCACATGACAGATTTACCAGCTCCTTCCTCCGCTCTCCATCTGGACAGGTCAAGGACGAGGGGGGGACCGGAGGAGGCCCGGGAGAGAGCGAGGAGCTTGGAGGGGGACCCAGACAGAACAAGAAGCACACAGAGAAGCCGGAGGGGGACCCAGACTAAATGAGGAACACATGGGGGAGATGGAGGGGGACCTGGACACAACGAGGAGCACACTGGGGAGCCGGAGTGGGACCTGCACACAACAAGGAGCACACTGGGGAGCCGGAGTGGGACCTGGACACAACGAGGAGCACACGGGGGAGCCGGAGGGGGATCCATACACAACGATAAGCACATGGGGAGCTGGAGGGGGATCCGGACACAACAAGGAGCACACTGGGGAGCCGGAGTGGGACCTGCACACAACAAGGAGCACACTGG
Source organism: Rana temporaria (assembly GCF_905171775.1). Taxonomy (NCBI): domain Eukaryota; kingdom Metazoa; phylum Chordata; class Amphibia; order Anura; family Ranidae; genus Rana; species Rana temporaria. Next base: position 472,608,343 of record NC_053491.1, on the reverse strand, counting down.
GGAGCCGGAGTGGGACCTGGACACAACGAGGAGCACACGGGGGAGCCGGAGGGGGATCCATACACAACGATAAGCACATGGGGAGCTGGAGGGGGATCCGGACACAACAAGGAGCACACGATGAAGCCGGAGGGGGACCCGGGGAGGACACAGGGGGGCAGTCAGGGACAATCAAGGCAGCGGTGAGGGGGGACACCGATCTCCCTTTATAGCTTCCAATAAAACATCTGACAGCCGAGGGAGAGAGAGGAGGAGAAGCGGATGTCAGAAAAGCTATACAGGGTGATTGGTGCTTGTACCTCCCCTCATCGCTGCACTGATCCCCTGTTAGGCTGCCCCCCCGCTACGCTGAGGGTGCCTGGTCCGATACAACAGGTATTGGATCAGGCATCGGAGCATTTGCACGAGTACCGATACTCGTGCAAATGCTTGGTATTGTCACCGATACCACGCTGTGATGCAGGAGAAGATCTATATGAGTAAAATTGTGGTTGAGTTTCTCCAGCAAAATCATCACTCAACATATGAGGATCTACTGTCAAAGTATCAAATGGGGGAATGCTTTTCAAGTCTCTAGAGACTGGTCATAAAACAATCAAATTTTTTACAGACCATTGTACCACCAGCCGGTCTGAATTTCAACCACTAAACAGAAGACTCTCTACTGAGACATGTCCAGTTTGTTGTTGAGCAAGTGCTGTTGAGCAAGTGCCAGGACATAGCCCGGGACATAACATCATCATTATGTATCTTACTGTGTTATGGTGCATGATCAAAAATGAAGTAAAGTAAGGGTGACACTGCGATTATGGGACATAGCCTGGCCTGGACACAACATCATTACTATGTGGGGACCGCCCACTCACAGCCCGCAATCACCATAATTAACGCCTTATTGAGTTCCTGTGCATGCTCCCTAAATCAAACCAGAGTGGTGCTGTGATTCCCAGACATAGCCCGGGACACAGAATCATCATTATACAGGGACCGCCCACTCGCAGCTACCATTCACTGTATTTGAACGCCTCCTAAATTCTGCCGCCTTCCTGGTGGAGATGGGGCTGCACTGGTCTGGCTGGAGGGTTGGGTTCGAAAGAAGCCCGTGGTGTATGTTCCCCTGGAGTGGCAGTCCAGGGGTGCTGTAGTCTCACTAAGATGCGGGTCACTATGAGTTATGACACCCCTTGGCACCGATACCGGTATCGGTATTGGTGCACCCCTAATTATGGGACACTATTCCTCCCACTGGCATCAATGATAGGGGAAGATTCCTCCCACTGACACCAATGTTGGGGTACTATTCCTCCCAAACACCAATGTTGGGCCACTATTCCTCCCATTTACACCAATGATGGGGCACTATTTCCACCCCTAATACTAATGATGGGACACTATTCCGTTGTCCTACTGACACTATCCATTGTCCCACTGACACTATCCATTGTCCTACTGACACTATCCATTGTCCTACTGACACTGTCCATTGTCCTACTGACTCTGTCCACTGCTCTACTGACACTATCCATTGTTCTACTGACCATGTCCATTGCCCTACTGACAATGTCCATTGTTCAACTGACACTGTGCATTGCTGTACTGACACTGTCCATTGTTCTACTGACACTGTCCATTGTTCTACTGACACTGTCCATTGTTCTACTGACACTGTCCATTGTTCTACTGACACTGTCCATTGCTGTACTGACACTGTCTTTTGCTGTACTGACACTGTCCATTGTTCTACTGACATTGTTCATTGTTCTAATGACACTGTCCATTGTTCTACTGACCATATCTATTGCTCTACTGACCCTGTCCATTACTCTACTGACCATGTCCATTACTCTACTGACCATGTCCATTACTCTACTGACCATGTCCATTGTTCTACTGACCATGTCTATTGCTCTACTGACCCTGTCCATTACTCTACTGACCCTGTCCATTGTTCTACTGACCATGTCCATTACTCTACTGACACTGTCCATTGTTCTACTGACATTGTTCATTGTTCTACTGACCATGTCCATTGTTCTACTGACCGTGTCTATTACTCTACTGACCCTGTCCATTACTCTACTGACCCTGTCCATTGTTCTACTGACCATGTCCATTGTTCTACTGACCATGTCCATTGTTCTACTGACCATGTCCATTGTTCTACTGACCATGTCTATTGCTCTACTGACCCTGTCCATTACTCTACTGACCCTGTCCATTACTCTACTGACCCTGTTCATTACTCTACTGACCATGTCCATTGTTCTACTGACCATGTCCATTGTTCTACTGACCATGTCCATTGTTCTACTGACCATGTCCATTGTTCTACTGACCCTGTCCATTGTTCTACTGACCATGTCCATTGTTCTACTGACCATGTCTATTGCTCTACTGACACTGTCCATTACTCTACTGACACTGTCCATTACTCTACTGACACTGTCCATTACTCTGCTGACCCTGTTCATTGTTCTACTGACACTGTTTATTGCCCTACTGACACTGTCGGTATACTGTATATACAGACGAGTCGCACACACATGCATGTGTGTTTGAGATTTGGGGTGCACACGCTAATGTAACAGGCTGTGCACACCTGCGAGTGCTAATTAGGACAGCTCTCATTGACTAACATGGGGTTTCACATGTCGTGCGACTTGGGAGGGGGTCTCACAAGTCGGATGCCAAGTCGCGGCAGTGTGAGGGTTAAGAGGCAGCGCTTTGCCTTCTTCTCATTGTATGTGATGACAATACGGAGCCCACAGCCAACCCTGCCAAGTATCTTTACATGTGTTGCATCACATACTTAGCATGCCGTCGATATATCCCTGACATCGGGAAGATTCAAAATAGTAGAGAAGAGGATGGAGGCGACACCTTAAAGCGTATTTTCACTTTTGCAGTAAAATTTGAGAACCCCCCCTTCCCCCCATTCCATGTTTGGTATATGTTCCCATTCACCCAGCATGCCTAAAAAATAAAAATGAAAAATACTTTCTTACCTCTTTAGACGTTTCTAAAGAGAAGGTGTCAAGGCAGCTTCTAAGAATTTCTGCACCGTCTCTCCTTGTCCCGTCCCCGCACAGACTGAGCTATCCTTCATTCCCATACAATGCAGGGGGGGGGGGGGCGGTTTCTAAATGTTTAACCCCTTGTTAGGACAGACAATCTTCAAATCTAGTTTTCAGCTGATAATGAAGAACTCATACCTCCCAACTTTTTGAGATGAGGGACACCTATCATAAAAAGTATGCAGGCATAGGACACACCCCCTGCCACGCCCCTTAAAGGAGAATTGTACCAAAAAAAACAAGATTGGTTAAACCACAAGTGTTTTTTACCACTACTATTCCTGCCGTGGGAGCAATGGGTTACTGTAGGGATGGGGGCGCCTTTCTTCTGTTACAAGGCTGACAGGAGTAGTGATATCAAAGGGCGTGCCGAGAGCATTTGGCACACTCCCCGCTGGTCCTATATCTGGCACCCCACTTGGATCCTGTATCTGGCACCCCCCGTGGATCCTATGGTTGGTACCCCTCTGCGGATCTCATATCTGGCACCCCCTGTGGATCCTATATCTGGCACCCCTGGGAATTCTATATCTGGCACCCCCCCCGTGGATCCTATATCTGCCACCCCCTCTGGGTTCCTATATCAGGTACCCCCTGGAAATTCTATATCTGGCACCCCCCCTGTGGATCCTATATCTGCCACCCCTGGGAATTCTATATCTGACACCTTCCCTGCGAATCCTATATCTGCCACCCCCTCTGGGATCCTATATCTGGCACCCCCCCATGGATCCTATATCTGGCACCCCCCGGGGATCCTATATCTGACACCCCCCCTCCGGGATCCTATATCTGGCACAACCCCTGTGGATCCTATATCTGCCACCCCCCCAGGAATTCTATTTCTGGCATCCCCCCTGTGGATCCTGTATCTGGCACCCTTCACGGATCCTATATCTGCCACCCCCCAGGGGAATCCTATATTTGGCATTCCCTTGAATCCTATATCTGGCACCCCCCCGCACATCCTATATCTAGCACCCCCCTGAGGATCCAATATCTGGCACCCCCCTGCGGATCCTATATCTGGCACCCCCTGCAGATCTTATATCTGGCACCCCCCAGAGATCCTATATCTGGCACCCCCCATGGATTGTATGGCTGGCACCTCCCTGCAGATCCTATATCTGGCACTCCTCTGTTGGTCCTATATCTGGCACACCCCTGTGGATCCTATATCTGGCACCCCCCTGTGGATCCTATATCTGGCCCCCTCGGGATCCTATATCTGGCATCCCCCACCCGGGATCCTATATCTGCCACCCCCTGTGGATCCTATATCTTCCCCCGTGGATCCTATATCTGGCCCCCCGGAGGTCCTATATCTGGCACCCCCCCCAGGGGATCCTATATTTGCCACCCCCGGGAATACTATATCTTGCACCCCCTGGGGATCCTATATCTGGTACCCCCCGGGTCCCAAGTCGTTGAGAATAATGGCACCAATTCTCTCAGGTGATATTCCCGGATATGTAGCAATACTATTGGCTGATATTCGTCAGTCCTCCATGATCATGTCCTGGATGGCTTTCACATTTGCAGGAGCAGAGACAGAAGCAGACCTTCCACTGGGTTTCTCAATTTCAACATCGAAATGCCCAGTTTTAAAATTATGTGACATTGCATACAGTATCTCACAAAAGTAAGTACACCCCATCACATTTTTGTAAATATTTTATTCTATCTTTTCATGTGACAACACTGAAGAAATGCCACTTTGCTACAATGTAAAGTAGTGAGTGTACAGTGTAAATTTGCTGTCCCCTCAAAATAACTCAACACACAGCCATTAATGTTTAAACCGCTGGCAACAAAAGTGAAAATATCCAAATTGGGCACAAATTGTCAATATTTTGTGTGACCGCCATTATTTTTCGGCACTGCCTTAACCCTCTTGGGCATGGAGGTCACCAGAGCTTCACAGGTTGCCACTGGAGTCCTCTTCCACTCCTCCATAATGACATCACGGAGCTGGTGGATATTAGAGACCTTGCGCTCATCCACTTTTCCGTTTGAGGATGTCCCAAAGATGATCAATAGGGTTTAGGTCTGGAGACATGCTTGGCCAGTCCATCACCTTTACCCTCAGCTTCTTTAGCAAGGCAGTGGTCGTCTAGGAGGTGTGTTTGGGCTCGGTATCATGTTGGAATACTGCCCTGCGGCCCAGTCGAAGGGAGGGGATCATGTTCTGCTGCAATATGTTACAGTACATGTTGTCATTCATGGTCTCCTCAATGATCTGTAGCTCCCCAGTTCTGGCAGCACTCATTCAGCCCCAGACCATGACACTCCCACAACCATGCTTAACTGTAGGAAAGACACAATCGACTTTGTACTCCTCCACACACGCTTGACACCATCTAAAGCAAATACGTTTATCTTGGTCTCATCAGACCATAGGACACGGTTCCAGTAATCCATGTCCTTAGTCTGCTTGTCTTCAGCAAACTGTTTGCAAGCTTTCTTGTGCATCATCTTTATAAGAGGCTTCCTTCTGGGACGACAGCCATGCAGTCCAATTGATGCAGTGTGCGGCGTATGGTCTGAGCACTGACAGGCTGACCCTCCACCCCTTCAACCTCTGTGCAATGCTGGCAGCACTCATATGTCTATTTCCCAAAGACAACCTCTGGATATGACGCTGAGCACGTGCACTCGACTTCTTTGGTCGACCATGGTGAGGCCTGTTCTGGTTGGAAAATGTCCTATTATACCGCTGGATGGTCTTGGCCACCGTGCTGCAGCTCAGTTTCAGGGTCTTGGCAATCTTCTTATAGCCTAGGCCATCTTTATGTAGAGCAACATGAGGTGCCATGTTGACCTTCCAGTGACCAGTATGAGAGAGTGAGAGCAATAACACCTAATTTAACACACCTGCTCCCCATTCACACCTGAGACCTTGTAACATTAACAAGTCACATGACACCGGGGAGGGAAAATGGCTAATTGGGCCCAATTTTCACTTGTGTTGCCAGCGGTTTAGACATTAATGGCTGCGTGTTGAGTTATTTTGAGGGGACAGCAAATGTACACTGTTATACAAGCTGTACACTCACTGCACAACATTGTAGCAAAGTGTCATTTCTTCAGTGTGGTCACATGAAAAGATAGAAGAAAATAATTACAGAAATATGAGGGGTGTACTCATTTTTGAGAGATACTGTAACATTATCCATACGTATATACTATAGATGCACACCAATATAGAAAAAATATAAGCTTTAAATAAGAAAATATTAATTACAGAACATACATTCAATGTACAATTATCAGCAAAGGGCCTGGCAGGAGTCCTGGTGGAATTGTGCACATACTGGCCCAGATTCTCAGAAGAGATACGATGGCGTATCTCCACATACGCCGTCGTATCTCTGCGTTGCGCGGTCGTATCTATGCGCCTGATTCCCATAGATCCGACTGGCGTAACTGTGTTACACCGTCGGATCGTAACAGCATATTTATGCTGGCCGCTAGGTGGCGCTTCCGTCGAATTTCGCGTCGAGTATGCAAATTAGCTAGATACGCGAATTCCCGAACGTACGCCCGGGCAACGCAGTAAAGTTACGCCGTTTACGTTAGGCTTTTCCCGGCGTACAGTTGCCCCTGCTATATGGTGGCATAAGTGCGGCGTAACAATGTTAAGTATGGCCGTCGTTCCCTCGTGGAAATTTGAAAAAGTTACGTCGTTTGCATAAGTCGTCCGTGAATGGGGCTGGACGTCATTTACGTTCACGTCGAAACCAATGATGTCCTTGCGGCGTACTTTGGAGCAATGCACACTGGGAAATTCCACGGACGGCGCATGCGCTGTTTGGGAAAAACGTCAATCACGTTGGGTCACAGTACATTTACATAAAACACGCCCCCCTGCTCCAAATTTGAATTAGGAGGGCTTACGCCGGCCGATTTACGCTACGCCGCCGCAACTTACGGAGCAAGTGCTTTGAGAATACAGCACTTGCCCGTGTAAGTTGCGGAGGCGTAAAGTAAATCAGATACGTTACGCCCGCACAATTTTACGCGCTCCTACGAGAATCTGGCCCACTGTATACCCACCTATATATAGTTATTAATAGAGATACCTCCAGATGAATATTGCAGCACAGTCCCATTACAGAGACCCCTGAAAATGTCTTTGTGTTGGGGGCCTGAAGACAACATCTTCAAAGACATCTTAGACACACTTTCCTGTACAAAACTCTCCAGTGCCCTTGAATAGTACCCCATTAGGTAGTCATATCTTCGGCAGATGGCTAAATCTATAAAAAGTCCCTTTCAAGGCAAGAGTCCAAAATAGGCAGTAAATCCACAAGAGGTAGCAAGAATCCATAACAGAATCATGTAAGTACGGTAGTACAAGTAACAGATGGTTCCGGTGCCAGGTCTTGAGTGGTCCAGTACTTCCTTCTGGCCTAACCTGGTATACTGGGAGACCGGGTAGCTGCTTGCAGATAATGTTTGGCTGAGACTTCCAACGGTCTGCCAGTTTGTGTTTCCCTGGCACACCCAAGTACCTCAACAATACTCTGTCTCCTAGTTGCAGGTCTTGCACCCTGACTTTCACATCATAATTCCGTTGATTCCTCTGTCCCCTTTGATCTGAGGCAGCTTGAGCATTTTCATAGGACGTTTTCAGGCTTCTTCTAAGTCTGTCCACATATCCCTTATGGGAGGTGGCTGAAGCATTGTTCAGGGAGACGCCAAATGCCAGATCTACTGGAAGCCGAGCTTCTCTTCCAAACATCAGCCGGTAAGGGGAGTATCCTGTTGCATCACTTGTGGTGCTATTGGAGGCATGCACAATAGCAGCTATGTGCTTACTCCACTGTTGCTTCTTCTCTACACTCAAGGTTCCGAGCATGTCCAAGAGAGTGCGATTAAAGCGCTCTGGCTGAGCATCCCCCTGGGGGTGGTAAGGAGTAGTTCTGGATTTTTTTATGCCCAGCAAATCCAACAGTTTCCTAATGAGGTTACTCTCGAAGTCCCTTCCCTGATCGGATCGTATACGTTGGGGCAATCCATAATGGACGAAAAACTTTTCTACTAGCACTTTTGCCACTGTGGAAGCTTGTTGATCCTTTGTTGGGAATGCTTGGGCATATCGGGTAAAATGATCAGTTATCACCAAGACATTTCCCAATCCACTCAGATCAGGTTCTAAGCAAAGGAAATCAATGCACACCAGCTCCATGGGTCCTTGGCTTTGAAGATGGCCCATTGGGGCAGTCCGATGTGGCAAAGTCTTCCTTGGATACACCGCATACAGGAGTGGCAGTAACCTTCGACTTCAGCCTGCATGTAGGGCCAGTAAAACCTGTTCCTGACTAACTGGAAGGTTCTCTCAGATCCTAGATGGCCATGGTTGTCATGAGGGGCGTTCAGGGCCGTCTCTCTGTATTTGGCGGGGAGGAACAGCTGCCATCTCTCTTCTAAACCATCGGAGGGGCCCCTTCGGTAGACCACCCCCTGATGTAACTGCAACCGGTCCCATTCTCTATGTACCAGTCGAGCCTCCTTAGGTGTGTCTGTGAGAAGCACTTCTGGGCATTTCTCCTCCAGAGCTTTTAATATTAATCTTCCCAGGATGTCTTCCTGCTGGTCCCTCCTCAGCTCTTTTTTTGATAGCCTTGGGAGACCCTCTTCTCTCACCTGTGTTACTTTACAATAGCACTTGAGTACTCCAGCAGGTGAGACTCCAATCTCTTCAGCCATGGACCCTCCCCTGGCTTTTAGTTCAACCCCTTGGTATAGGGCCTGTACTCCTTCTGGGGTCAATTGAGTAAACTCTTCAGTAGAATCACCAGGACCATGAGGTCTTCTGGATAGGGCATCTGCATCTCTGTTCCCAGCACCTGGTTGATACTTCAGGCTAAAGGTAAATCCTGAGAGGGCTGCCAGCCACCGATGTCCTGTAGCATCCAGCTTGGTGGTAGTGAGAAGGTAGGTGAGTGGGTTGTTATCAGTTCTCACCACAAATTCATCCCCATACAGATAGTCCTTCAGCTTATCCACAACAGCCCACTTGAGAGCCAGAAATTCAAGTTTATATGTCTGGTAATTCTTCTCTGCTGGGACCAGGCTCCTACTCAAGTATGCGACGGGACGCAGGTGACCATCATATTCTTGGTATAACACCACACCCAATCCATCTCGGCTGGCATCAACATGAAGTTCATACGGTCTCTTGGGATCTGCATAGGCCATGACAGGAGCCGTGGTCAGGCTTTTTTTTAACTGGATAAAAGTCTCTTCACATTTAGGGTTCCACTGATCCTGGATCGACTCCTTGGATTTCCAGGGCCCTGAAGTGAGCTTCACAGGCTTAAGCCTCTGGGACTTCATCTTCCCCTTCTATCTTCAGAAACTCATTCAAGGGTCTGGCTTTTTTGGCAAACCCCTCCACGAATCTTCTGTAGTAGGACCAAAAACCCAGGAATGATCGGAGTTCGGTCACGTTAGTAGGCTTCGGCCAGGAGGTAACAGCATCCAACTTCTCTGGATCCATAGCCACCCCTTCTGCAGACACAATGTGACCCAGGTAGTGGACCGAAGATAAAATTTACACTTTTCTGGGGGCAGCTTCAATCCTTTCTCATGAAGTCTCTTTAAGACCTTTTCCAGCCTTTCTTCATGCTCTTCCAGGGTTTTGCCAAATACAATGACATCATCCAAGTATACCAGGACTTGTATCAGATTCATGTCTCCTACTGTCCTCTCCATCAGTCTTTGGAAAGTGTCTGGGGCCCCCGATAGGCCCTGAGGCATGCGATTAAACTCGAAGAATACCATTGGAGTAATAAAAGCCGTCTTCTCCCTGTCTCCAGGATGCATGGGAATTTGGTAGTACCCACTCTTCAGGTCCATCACACTGAACCATTTTGCCCCTGATAAACTCTGTAGGGCATCTTCTATCCTGGGGGTAGTATACTGATCAGGGACAGTTCTTCGGTTCAATGTTCGGTAGTCGATGCACAATCTTAGGGACCCATTCTTCTTTTGAACTACCACGATCGGGGAGGCATAAGGACTTCTAGATTCCCAGATTATTCCTGTCCTCTTGAGCTTCGCCAGTTGTTCACGCAAATCTTCCAAGTCTCCTAGAGGAACCCGTCTGACTCTTTCCCTGAATGGTTTGTCTTCCTCTAGGTGGATCGTGTGCGTGGCACTCTTTGCACAACCCACGTCATATTCATCCTTAGAAAAGATTTTCTGCCATCTTGCCAACTGAGCTCTGGCCCTTCCTCTCCATTCTGGTGAGAGGGCCGTGTCCCATGTGCAGAGCTTTTCCAGCATTCCTTCGCCCCCTTCTTCCTTCTTCCAATCAGATCGAGCAATTGGGGTGGCTGAGTTCACTTGACCCAGCAACATCCTGGCCGGTACCTTAACTGGTGCGGTCGTGGTGTTTCTGATGCTCACCGAGACCTTCCCATGATTCCTCTGCAGTGCCTTCAATGGGACCACTTCAGGGACCACTTCTATCCCCTTACTGCTCTGTGGGTCTGCTTCTAGAACAACAAAAGGGCCTGGTTTCCTCCAGATGAGCTTGACAGAAGCCTTTAAGCAGATCACTTCTCCTGGCTGCAGCATTCTTTCACTTCTTCCTAGTCTCCAGATCCTACCGACTCCTTCCGTGGGAGCCTTCTTTTCCAGGACTAGGCACTGGTAGGCCTGCCTCAGCATTGGATGCACCCTTGCAGGTGGAGTATCCTGTTCTTGAGCTAGAGATGCCAGGAGCCTCCGCACTAAGTTGGTGTTAGTCCCTATGATGAGAGAACTTTTTCCGGCTCCTGGTGGACGGGGGCAGACTATTGCCAGAGTGTCAAAGGTTTCGGCTTCCCCTGCCACTGAGGGGTCAAAAGTCAATTTAATTGGCAAGTATCCATCATAAGGGAAGTTTTGTGTGCTGATTCCCCAGATCTCCAGCTCTTCCAGCTTGCGTAGCGGCAGGTGCTTAAGGTGTCTGTCATAGAAGTCCCTATATAGGAGAGTCACTTGGGCTCCAGTGTCAAGGAGGCCCTTGGCGTAGATTCCTTCTACTTGAACTGAAACTATCGCGGAAGGCCCAACTAATTTGGCAGGAAACTTCTTTCTTGGCACCTTCTCATTTGACTCCGCCGTCTGTACTTTTAATTCTTTCTTCTGTGAATTCCTATTAGGTTTGAATCCTTGTTGGGCCTTTTAGCAGCTTGGGCCGTGGGAGGGAAGATATTTGAATGCCCAGAGCCAACAACAGGGGCAGTTGGCGGAGACTTGTACCCCCGATGCTGCTTTTTTTTGTTAGAAAATGTCTTGGAATCAACTGAGACCCGCGGACACCCGGTTGACTCCTTCACCGGGGCCCTCTGAAGTTTTCCGCCGGCTGGCGATACTGGGCTGCGGATTTCTCAGGACTTGGACATACTTCCATGACATGTCCGACTCCTCCACAGTTGAAGCAAATTGGTAACTTCCACTGTTTCCTTACTGAATCAATGCTGGAACTGGGAGGTTTCCTTGATTTTGACGAAGCATCCCTACTTGGGGTCTTAGTTGTTTGACTTGTCAGGGCAGTCACCAATTCTATTAACTGAGACACTTCGGCCTTCAAGAGCTCCACCTGATTGTCCCCCTCCTCAGCACCGATGGTTCTGACTTTAGCAGTGGGTTCGGACTTCTGGGGTTCTCTCTTAGTATCCAGCATAATTTCTTCCTCCCTGACTAACCGGATCAGATCAGGGTATTCCAGGACACTCCCTGATGGGCGGGTTCGCAGAACAAGGGCGATGGGGTCTAAAGGTTTAGCACCCCGTATAACTTGTTGTGTACGGACCTCATCAACCTTTTTCGGATCCATCCCCTTCTTCAGTAAGATCTGGTATATGATCCGGTCCAAACATCTTATGAACTCCGACATTTTCTCCCCTTCCTTCTGGTAACAGTGCTCCAACTGATAGAGGAGTTTAGTGGCCTTTTCAGTCCGACCATACACATCTTGAAGGGCGCTCAGGTAATCTTGGGCTGTACAGTTTTTCTTACTGAGCTTGAGATTGCGTATGATCTCTAAAGCGGGGCCCCTTAAGCTCTCTGTGACCCTTTGTTTCTTCTGGGTTTCAGGAACTTCCCATTCTTCCAAAGCCTGAGTGGCGCAGTCTAACCACTCCTCAAACCCATCTTCCGCTGAGGGCAACGGTTGTCTTCCTGAGAAGACCCTAAGCTTCCGGTACCCAGCCATCACACAGTCCGCAGGGTCTTTCTTGCACTTGGCAATAATTTCACCAAGGACAGCACACAGGGAAGGAAGTTACCGCTCCAGGTGGGTATGTTGAACAATCAGCAACAGTTCAGGGAATCAAGGGTGCCGGCAATGCACGAAGCAATTGATAGAAGAAAAAAAGGGATGGACAGCCGCACTCCAAAAAACAATAAGTCTTTAATATAAAAAAATGAAAAAATGCACTACAAAACAAGCAGAGAACGGGAATAACAGCCTGCGCGTTTCACACTCCAAATCAGTGCTTAATCATGGCTCCACCCGGGTATATGTAGGCCTCAGCTGCGGCCTACTCCCTGTGGGGACACTTCTGGCAGTGTCCTCCTGGGTTGAAGAGGCAGTCCTCTCCCTTAAATTACCTCCCTCCAGCAGGCGGCGCGGAAAGCAAAGCATCTTGGGGTTGTACAGCTGCTCTCTGGGTAATGTAGTTTATTACAGGCCAGGGCAAATGGAGTCTCTTCTCCTCCTGAACTCAATTCCCCAACATTCTCTGCGGTACCGGAACAAAATGTAAACAACAGGTGGCTTTAACCCATCTCGGCTACAAGAGGGTGATGAAATCCTTCACGATCAGCAATGGTAGTCTTTTATATCTCATCGAAAAGGGTGTTGATACCCCCCTACATGTACATTATAATCCAGGATCATCCTAAAATTATGATTATCAGTACTGGATTCCCTAATGCGATCAGCAACCAGCTGCTGTCTATCCAACATTTTTACTTTAGATATTTCACCCTCAAGACCCTGTCTGTCGTAACCCTTTTCCTCAAATCTGGACAATAGTACTTGAGACTGACTGATAAAATCATCGTCCTCAGTACAGTTACGGCGTAATCTAATAAACTGTCCCCTGGGGATGTTGCATAACCATGATCGATGGTGACAACTCCCAAGGGGAATATAAGAATTACGATCCGTAGGTTTAAAATAATTGACCAATCTGAAGTGATCCGTGGATTTATTGATGACCAAATCCAAAAATACCACTTTCTCATGGTCAATATTCCATGTGAGGGAAATGTTTTTTCCATTATTATTCAATGAATCCATAAGCGACATGAGAGCAGACCTCTCTCTCTCCCAAATCATTATAAGACCATCAATAAATCTATGGTACCAGACAAATTTTGGTGGGCGATGTGTGAAAATGGCCTCTTCTTCCCAGTGGGCCATAAAAATATTGGCCACACTGGGAGCAAAACGAGAGCCCATTGCGACTCCCCTAGTCTGCAGATAAAATTCTTTGTTGTACCAAAAATAATTCCTGGTAAGACAAAAATTTCAACAACTTAACAGGAATTCTTGATGTCTCCCTGATAATGTGGAAGATGAGTGAGCCCATTCCACCGATGACATAGCATCATTATGACCTATGTAGCATTACCCCCGAAGGAGCTGCTGGTTAAATTTGGGGTTTGCACGTTACCTTTATAGCTTCGTTGTCGGGGTGGGAAAGTCCATAAGAAATGCAATGTCCAGACAGATGTAAAGCCTTCAACAGTCAGGCTTTATTTTTACCACATGGAAACATGAAGCAGAGAAAGTAAAAGGGAGGAGAAGGGCAGGGGAAGGTTCAGGCACACGGTACAGAATGTTCAAAAATATTCAATCAGTCTCCACTCTCAGCTATTGAGTGGGAATTGCTCACCCGGCTAGTCCCCTCTCACATGGCCTAGCAGCCGGGATTATGCACAAATCAATGTCCAGACGGTCTCTGCCACAGACCTCTTGGAATGAACTTGGTCTCTGCCACAGACCTTTGAATGTATGTGGATACGTCCAGGAATCCTATGCCACAGGAATTCAAAGTCCCGAACCTCCAGCCGTGCAGTAGAAGAGCCTTTAAGCCGATACCGGCAGACTGCAGGGCTTTCAATATAGTGGATCCCTCCTTAATTCGGTCACCAGGCATCACCCGAGACGCTAGCACTTTAGCGGTCTCCTCCAGGGCAGGTCCTCCCCCGGTTTCCTTCATTAAGACAGCTTCTTCCCTTGTGGACAGACAGCTTGGGATCCCTTTTAGGATTGCAGGCCCCAGCCAGCAAAGCTGGGCCTACTAAACTGCAAAGCAACTCCGGGTTAACGTGGCCCTGAAGCCGGGCGCACACACACGCACACCTCACGCCCAGAGTGCCACGAGGCGAAGGACCCCAGACAATGGGACGACTGTCCCCTCCCAGCATGCACAGCGGGGTCACCACGCCCTCTGTACTGCTGCCGAGAAAGGACACCCAATACACCATGGTACACCTGTATTCCAACATAAGGCCAGGATGGCAACACCACCTGCAGGCAACAAGGGAAACTACCAAGCATTACCACAGCCAGAACAGAGGCAAATTTGTGTTAATCAAATAGGTCTGGGCCCAAATACTGGCCCAGACTTCCCTTAAATTTGAAATAGCGCCCCTAGATTTGGAGTGGGCGCTACACCTATAATGGTGTATGAAAATGGGAATTAATCTGGACTAATAGAATGGCGGTACAAGTAATTAATGTAAAAAATCTATAAATATTTATTCATAAAAAGGATATACAAAGAAAATTGTATACATAACTTTGTGGAAAACAGTATCAGCATATTATCTCAGTACATATTATAAAGAATATTACAAAAAAGCTTATACTTATGCAGATATACTCATGACATGAGAACATATAGCACCAGAGGGTATACTGTATATAAACTTTTAATCCTTGAAACTGAGTTTGGTATGCGGAATGGTAGATCTTGCTTTTACTCTCGACATGTTTCGCGTACAGAACGCTTCATCAGGAGCATAGAGGTAGGTTAAACAGGTCTCCGCAAAGGTATGTGGATCAGACCGTTAATAATAAAGTATGGTATATACAGCGTTGTTACCTAACCAGCCTTTTAGGCATGTGGTAGGTACTTTAAAACACCGTTGTATATAAAGGTAAAAGACTTGGGCTATCGCACGGTTTGTTGAAAAATGGTAATAAAGAGTAGGCAGCAGGTACCCCATCCAATGTCCCCAAACGTGTCCCAGAGTATGGTGTAACTCCAAATGTTGGATAACTTATAATGGTGTATAGCAAACTTACATCCGCCGTAAAAAATATGGTAGAGGGTGAACACTTCAGAGATTCCAAGATCTGTATAATATGCTTTGTGTCTTTTAAAAAGGCAGGAGTTTTGATGACTAGTGGTTGGAGAAAGGAATCGATGTATTGCCCCAACCTGGCTGATACAGACAGGGCTGGACTGGGACAAAAATTTGGCCCTGGACTTCATCCAGACTGGCCCACTTTGACAGGTCTCTCCCATGGCAGCCGGACAACTCCTGCACCCCACCGGCCACCCAAGCCCCCTCTCCCCCTTCACTAGACACTAGCCGTTCTACTTTATTAGAGTAGAACGGCTGGTACTGGTACTCTTATAGGCAGTATCAGTGGGGAAGCTAGACATTATTTCACCCGGGGCAAAGAATCAGTTTGGTGCCCCCCTTATGGGACAAGATTAGGCAGAAGTGAGAAACTTCAAGGCCATAGCTGTTGAGTCAGCTGTCTGTCCCCTCCCCCATGCTCCTCTATTGCCCCCCCTGCCCCTCTGGTCCTCCTCTTACTTCTCTGTTCCCCCCCAGGTGAGCGCTGCGGGGAGGGAGAGGTGGTGAGAGCTGCAGGAAGGGAGAGACAGAGGAGCGGTGGGGGGCGGCTGTCCACTGTCACTGAAGCCGGCCCACTGAGCCATCGGCCCACCGGGAAACTCCCTGTAGTCCCAATGGCTAGTCCATCCCTGGATACAGAATCGATTACATTCACAATGGGCCTACCCGGAGGAGCAGTGCTATTCTTATGTATTTTCGGAAGAAAATATATGATAGGAGTTCTGCAGAACAGCGGATCTAAGTAGTGAGAATTTTTTGATCCTTCCCATCTTCTATGATAGAATGCAATTCATCTTTGTAGGATAACATGGGATCTCTATTAAGAATTCTGTAGGTCTCATCATCACAAAGTAAATGATTCATTTCAGACTGGTAATACTCCTTACTAAGAATAACCAGACCACCCCCCTTACCCTATAACAATATCTTTCCGCATTTCTAAGGATTCCATGCCACGTCTTATGAACTGGGGACTTTCTTAACCCTAAGGTCGTCTAAACCTTTAGAAACCATATTCTTAAATACATCCATATGTTTGTTATCCACATTCAGGGGATTAAAAATAGATTTATTACGTAAAGAGAAGTAATTTATTAGACACAGACGTCAGAGTTTTACAGGGATGTGATAAAAAAATATTTTTTCATGTTAAGGGTTCTCATATACTTCTGTAAGCTAATATACGTTTGAAACTTGTTCAAATTTCTTGTAGGTGCAAACTTTAAACCAGGGGTTGACAAATTTGCTTGGAATCTAGGAGCCAGCTAAAAAAGTTAGGAGCCAGAAAACGCGCCCCGTCCCGACGAGCTTGCGCGCAGAAGCGAACACAAACGTGAGCAGCGCCCGCATATGTAAACGGTGTTCAAACGCAATTTTGAAGCGTGACATGTTGGGTATGAATTTACTCGGCGTAACATTATCTTTCATAATATTAAAAAAAATGGGGATAACTTTACTGTTTTATTTTTTTATTAAAAAAAGTGTAATTTTTTCCCAAAAAAGTGCGCTTGTAAGACCGCTGTGCAAATACGGCGTCACAGAAAGTATTGCAACGATCGCCATTTTATTCTCTAGGGTGTTAGGATAAAAAATATATATAATGTTTGGGGGTTCTAATTAGAGGGAAGAAGATGGCAGTGAAAATAGTGAAAAATTACATTAGAATTGCTGTTTAACTTGTAATGCTTATCTTGCTTATCTTGTAATACCAACGGCCACCACCAGATGGCGCCAGCTTACATCTGGTGGTAATAACTTGTAATACCAACGGCTCACCACCAGATGGCACCAGCTCACAAAAAAAGCTAAGTCGCCAGGACACTATTTCTAGTCACCATGGCGACCTGGCGCCCGGGATTTGTCGATCCCTGCTTTAAACCCCTATCTAATACCTTTATTTCATCCTCATTCAGTGACACGCCACTAAGGTTATATACAGGGCCGCTCATAGAAATCATGGGGCCCTATACAGCCTACCTGACAGGGCGCCCTTCAGCCCCACCCCTGGCCCTGCCCCTGGCCCTCATTCAGCCCCACCCCTGGCCCCGCCCTTGGCCCCTCCCCAGACCCCGTTTTGAAACAAAGTGCAGGTTTGTCTACAAGTGTCCATATCCAATAAAAAAAAAT
Organism: Rana temporaria; assembly: GCF_905171775.1. Classification (NCBI taxonomy): domain Eukaryota; kingdom Metazoa; phylum Chordata; class Amphibia; order Anura; family Ranidae; genus Rana; species Rana temporaria. The sequence goes on along the minus strand of NC_053491.1, from coordinate 472,590,761 downwards.
GTAAAAAAATTGAATTTCTTCAATAGTTTAGGCCAAAATTGGTAAAAAAAATCCCAAAAAGTGTATATTGATTGGTTTGCGCAATAGTTATCGCGTCTAAAAATTATTTTATTTATTTTTACTAGTAATGGTGGCGATCAGCGACTTGACAGTGGGACATGCCAATGCCATAATGTACTGCAGACAGTGGCACCCGTGCCGCCAATGCCATAATGTGCTGCAGACAGTGCCACCCAATGCCGCCAATGCCATAATATGCTGCAGACAGTACCACCCATGCCGCCAATGCCATAATATGCTGCAGACAGTGCCACCCATGCCGCCAATTTCATTATGCATGGGTGGCACTGTCCCTGCAGGCAGCACATGCGTTATGGCATTGGCAGCATGGGTGGCACTGTCTGCAGTACATGATGGGGGCTTGGTGCAGGGGGGGTATTGAGGTTCAGGTGTTGGTCGGTTGATGATGGCTGGAGGAATTTTCTTTTTTTTTCTGCATTCATTTTTTTTCTTTTTAGGTTGCCCGGGCCCCCATGCTGGCCGGGCCCAGTACAACAGGGACAGTTGTACTGGCCTATCAGCGGCCCTGGTTAATTTATACCTGTTGCTATTGAAGTTTGGGTCTTTTGTATTCGCCTGCCCCCTCGCCTTCCTCTCTTTCTTTGCGCTTTCTGAGTGGACCGATACTGGGCGGGGTGTGTAGTAATTGTTGTGGTGGCTGCCTCCACCATTCCCCCATCATGAGTATGTGGCTGATAATTCCCACCTCTACCTCTTCCTCTTTTATTCTTCCCTCTCTTATTACCTCTAAAGGATGAGTCTCTCCGTGGGGAGAAATATCTTTCTGGAGGGGGCTGAACATATTCAAGAATAGGATTCCTTCTAGCGATCCCAGCTGGAATGTCAGCCGCAGTTCTATTCACAGGAACTACAACTGTATTACAACTGACAGGAATATTTTGCCACTTAAATATATGCCCCCCCCCCCCCCCCCGCTAAAATCATCCAGATCTCTAATAAATTTATTTTTATTTTTATTCTGGATCTCCAAATCCCATTTAATGAGCTTATTTTTCAAATCTCCTGAAAGCTTTAAAAACTCTTCACTATCTTTAACTTCTTGGGACCCGGGCCATAGTAAAAAGACGGCCACAAGGTGGCTCTATAGATCCGGGAGGCCGTCTTTTTACGGCCTCGGGTCCTCCGGCCACTGGGGTGCGAGTGTCCGGCGCATCACTGAGATGCCGATGCGCGTGCCTGGCGACCGCGATGTCCGCCAGGTACCCGCGATTGGCAGTGACAGAGCAGGGTACCTGTGTAAACACAGAGATCCACGTCCTGTCAGGGAGAGGAGACAGATGGTGTGTCCCTTGTACATAGAGACACAGATCGGTCACCTCCCCCAGTCAGTCCCCTCCCCCCACAGTAAGAATCACTCCCAGGTTACACACTTAACCCCTTCCTCGCCCCCTAGTGTTAACCACTTCCCTGCCAGTCACATTTATACAGTAAGCAGTGCATATTTATAGCACTGTTCGCTGTATAAATGTGAATGGTCCCAACATAGTGTCAAAAGTGTCCGATGTGTCCGCCATAATATCGCAGTCCCGATAAAAATTGCAGATCGCCGCCATTACTAGTAAAAAAAAAAGAATGAAAGAAAAGTCAGAATCCTATCCCCTATTTTGTAGCCGCTATAACTTTTGCGCAAACCAATCACTATATGCTTATTGTGATTCCCCCCCCCCCCCAAAATATGTAGAAGAATACGTATCGGCCTAAACTGAGGAAAAAAAAATAGTTAAAAAAAATTGGGATATTTATTATAGCAAAAAGTAAAAAATATTGCGAGGTGTGCGTAAGTTGTACGTCCGGCGTAAAGTTATTCCCCATAAAGGAGGTGCAACCCATCAGCAGACATGCAAAGGTCTGCACCAGGGAACCCAAGCCGGCGTATTTTACGTTGGACGTGTGTCTGGCTTGGCGTAGGTTACGTTCACGCCATACGCAGTGATCCGGCGTAGTTTTGGCAGTTTTTTCCGACGTGGTTGTGAGCAGGCGCAGGGGGATGCGTCCATGTCACGGCGCATGCGCAGTTCGTGATACGTATCTGTCTGGCGCTCGGTCCATCATTTGCATGGGGTCACGCCCACTTCCACCTACGCCGGCGTACGCCTTCAAAACCTGGCGCAGCGTTGGGAGCACTGGCTTGCTGAATTTCTATGCTTGCCTCTCTGCGCTGCGTTGGCGTAGTGTACATTGGTTACTCTACGGCAGTGTAATGTGCACCCACACTCTGTGAATCTGGGCCTCTGTGTTTTTTTCAAAATTGTCGCTCTTTTTTTGTTTATAGCGCAAAAAATAAAAACCGCAGAGGTGATCAAATACCACCAAAAGAAAGCTCTATTTGTGGGAAAAAAAGGACGCCAATTTTGTTTGGGAGCCACATAGCGCGACCGCACAATTTTCATTTAAAGCGTGACAGTGCTGAAAGCTGAAATTTCGCCTGGGCAGGAAGGGAATATATGTGCCCAGTAAGCAAGTGGTTAAGAGGCTCCAAAATATTGGTAATCTCCCTAATTTGAGAGTCAAGAGTTTTCATCTTTCTTTGCTTTCTAATCAAAAGAAAGTCGAGCAATTCAAATCCCTTTTTAACAAAAAAAAGCTACTCCATTCTAACATGGAGTCATCATCAACTAGCCCATTATTGGGAGGTAAATCCCATCGTAGACGTCTAGGAACAGGGTTACGACAGACAGGGTCTTGAGGGTGAAATATCTAAAGTAAAAAAGGTTGGATAGACAGCAGCTGGTTGCTGATCGCATTAGGGAATCCAGTACTGATAATCATAATTTTAGGATGATCCTGGATTATAATGTACAGTATAGAACATTTGAGAGAATAATAAGAAAAAATTGATTTATTTTGAAACATGATAAGGTGTTGGGACCTGTGTTACCCACACGCCCTCAGTTTTATTTATAAAAAAGCACCATCGCTTAGAGATCATGGGCCAGATCCACAGCCCCGCAGCGCAACGTAATTTAACCGATTTAAGTTACACTGCCGCAAATTTCCTAAGTTAGGTATCGATCCACAACACACTTACCTGGAAATTTGCGGCGGTGTAACTCAAATCCGTCCGGCGCAAGGCGTTCCTAATCTAATGGGGCGAGTCCCATTTAAATTAGGCGCGCTCCCGCGCCGGACGTACTGCGCATGCTTGTGACGCAATTTTCCAGACGTGCTTTGCGCGACGTGAGGTCATTTTTTGATCGGCGCGTAGCGTAGTTCCGTATTCCCGTACGGCTTACGCAATCGACGTAATATTAAAAAAATTCGACGCGGGAAAGACGGCCATACTTTACACAGCAGTACGCCTGCTGTGTAAAATTAGGGCTGGTTTACAAAAGTGTAACTAAGCGACGGGAAACTAACGTAGCGGCGACGTAGCGAACACGAAAAAGCTTTAAGGATCGACGTAACTCCTCATTAGCATACCCGACGCGTAATTTCGACGATGAATGCCCCCAGCGGCGGTCGCGGTACTGCATCTTAAGATCCGGCAGTGTAAAACTATTACACCTGCCGGATCTTCTGTCTATATTTTGGAAACTGATTCTGTGGATCAGTTCCAAAGATAGAAACAGCGATACGACGGCGTATGTTCTTAACCCCCCCCCCCCCCCTGTTACTTCTGAGAATAGGTTATTCTCATTCTTAGGCCCCGTACACACGACCGGATCTATCCGCTGGGATTTATCCGCGGATCAGTTCCAGCAGATAGATCCGGTCATGTGTACGGCCTAGCGGACATTTTCAGGCGGATAAAAATCCAGCCGACGGATTTTCAGCGGATAAAAATTTCTTAGCATGCTAAGAAATCTATCCGCTGGAATCCTGTCCGCCGGACTTATCCGGTCGTCTGTACAGACTCACCGGATAAGTCCGTCCGATCCCATCCCTCGCATGCGTCGCAATGATTCGGTGCATGCGTGGAAGTATATACCTTCCAGGGTCGCGCACGTCGCTGCGTCATCGTCGCGGCGACGGTGCCGCCACGTCACCGCGGATATGTATTCCGCAGGGATTTTGATCTGATGGTGTGTACAGCCATCAGATCAAAATCCACCAGAGGATTTATCCGCTGGAAACGGTCCGGCAGACCGTTTCCAGCGGATATCCTCTCGTGTGTACAAGGCCTTAGAGGGTTTCTATGCCTGCGGATATTTTTTATATTTATTTTAATATTTGCCGTTTTTGAACATTATAAATTGTGAGTTGCGCGATAGCAGCATATATTTTGTTTATTTTGAGTGCAATAATCTTATGGCATTATGTGTACACTATGAGCGGGGTCACTCCTGGGATATTGTGTCCTCGTTTGTTGGCTCCGCCTTACATTTAGTCATTTGATGTGGTATAATGGCTCTCCTGGTTATCAGCTGTGATTATGTGAGATACGAGTGCGACCAGCACCTCCCTATGTTGCGTCTCCGACGTAGCATCGGGTTCCTATAGTAACCGATCCATTCTTAAGTGGGTGTACACAATGCTTCTGTATCCGCTGAAGAAGTCCCGTCCTGTAAGGGACGTAACGCGTACGGAAGAAGCATCGTGACGTCCCCCGCAGCCATCACGCTTTCATTTGTTTACATGCTTTACCATCCGGCACCGGACTCGGTGCCTTGTATGTAAGTTCTTTATCCACTATTATTAAATACGAGTTGTTTATATGGAGAGCACTATGTACCTGCCTTTTATTTTTACATGATCATATGGTACTTGGAATGATACTCCTATTGGTTTATCCTCTCCTCTGGTTCCTGATTGCATTCAGATCCTCTTGAGTGACCGCTGGTGAATGTGCATGTGACCCTCTATAATCAAGGGGTCCCCTTTGTGAGGTGAGCGGCCATTGTTTATCACTGGTGGAGGTTCATCGCACCTGCGAAATCACTTGAATGTGCTCATTGTATCAGCACTTAATTACCTCACGGATGGTGTTTTTTATATATGGACTTTATTAGCGCTGCATCATCTGCTTTATATTCATCTTAGGCATTTTTTGATTATTGACCCTGATGTTCAGCTGCTTTATATAGGGTCATATTTGTCCATTGCTCTGATTTGTTTTCTCTCATATTTCGAGGAAAACCCACAAGAGACACAACAGTATGGGTTGATGGGACAAAAATAGTCAACCATGGGCCTTCATCTTCACCAGGGACACAATTTCCATGATATTTAGAGGAAAACCCACAAGGAACACAACAGTATGGGTTAATGGGACAAAATGTGTCAACCAAAGGCCTTCATCTTCACTAGGGACACAACAAGTGACATTAAATTTAGAGGAAAACCCACAAGGAACACAACAGTATGGGTTTATTGGACAAAATGAGTCAACCATGGGCCTTCATCTTCACCAGGGACACAACAATTGACATGATATTTAGAGGAAAACCCACAAGGAACACACAACAGTATGGGTTAATGGGACAAAATTAGTCAACCATGGGCCTTCATCTTCACCAGGGACACAACAATTGACATGATATTTAGAGGAAAACCCTTAAGGAACACAACAGTTTGGGTTGATGGGACAAAATGAGTCAACCATGGGCCTTCATCTTCACCAGGGACACAACAATTGACATGATATTTAGAGGAAAACCCACAAATAACACAACAGTTTGGGTTGATGGGACAAAATTAGTCAACTATGGGCCTTCATCTTCACCAGGGACACAACAATTGACATGATATTTAGAGGAAAACCCACAAGGAACACACAACAGTATGGGTTAATGGGACAAAATGAGTCAACCATGGGCCTTCATCTTCACCAGGGACACAACAATTGACATGATATTTAGAGGAAAACCCTTAAGGAACACAACAGTTTGGGTTGATGGGACAAAATGAGTCAACCATGGGCCTTCATCTTCACCAGGGACACAACAATTGACATGATATTTAGAGGAAAACCCACAATTAACACAACAGTTTGGGTTGATGGAACAAAATTAGTCAACCATGGGCCTTCATCTTCACCAGGGACACAACAATTGACATGATTATTTAAAGGAAAACCCACCAGGAACACAACAGTATGGGTTGATTGGACAAAATAAGTCAACCGTGGTCCTTCATCTTCACCAGGGACGAAAAAATTGACATGATATTTAGAGGAAAACCCACAATGAACACAACAGTTTGGGTTGATGGGACAAAATGAGTCAACCATGGGCCTTCATCTTCACCAGGGACACAACAATTGACATGATATTTAGAGGAAAACCCACAATGAACACAACAGTTTGGGTTGATTGGACAAAATGAGTCAACCGTGGTCCTTCATCTTCACCAGGGACAAAACAATTGACATGATATTTAGAGGAAAACCCACAACAGTTTGGGTTGATGGGACAAAATTAGTCAACCATGGGCTGATGGGTGAAATGTAATATTTTGTGAAACAATTTTATTTTCTATTGTCTGCATTCTGGAATTGTATGGTACATCTGTGATTTATACCTGGATAAAATAAAACAAAATATTAGCATAAATAACACAGAAAGACACGTTTATTTGTTCTTTTTTCAGAAGAAACACTAGGTCTTCAACAACTGAGCAATGATTCAGAACACTGGAAGAAAATCACGGAAATAAAATAAATTCTAAATTCTCATTGGAGGCAGATTTTGTGGCTGATTGGATGTCTTCCCTTGAGAAGAATGGTCACTGACGGTGAAGGACTGAGAGATACTATTCAAGCAAACTCACGGACCCATCCATGTCTTCGCACCTTATTTTGTTGAGAAATCACTTTGAACCCCCCCTAGATTTTCTAGCTGTAGCCATCTTGAGAAAGGGCAGATCATTAATGTAGCATTTACTTCCTGGAATCCATTTGTCCTTAGCTCAGGCACACATGCCTCCTTTCCCTCCTACAGTTGAATGAAAAAAAAATGCCCATGAAGACTCTTGAAATGTATGACATCATTTCGGTCAAGGCCAGAAAGCAACTGAAGAAATATATATATATATAAAAAGTAAATATAATATACGTTGTACCTTTCTATCTTTTTACTCAGCCTATCAGTATAAGGTTTACAAAACAGTTAATTTTAATTCAAAGAATTTAGTTCCGCTTTAGGCGAAATCTTCTGGTCCTCATCCAATTCCCAGGTTCTCATATTAGACGGTGAGAGAACACAGAATCTCCCAATAAGGTTATGACTGTTAAATATATGAACAGAGCTAGAATTTTTTATATTCAGGACAACATACCTCCCAACTTTTTGAGATGGGAAGGAGGGACACCTACAGTGGGGATCGAAAGTTTGGGCACCCCAGGTAAAAATTTGTATTAATGTGCATAACGAAGCCAAGGAAAGACGGATAAATCTCCAAAATGCATCAAATTACAGATTAGACATTCTTATAATATGTCAAAAAAAGTTAGATTTTATTTCCATCATTTACACTTTCAAAATTACAGAAAACAAAAAAATGTCGTCTGCAAAAGTTTGGGCACCCTGCAGAGTTAGTATCTTGTACTGCCCCCTTTGGCAAGTATCACAGCTTGTAAACGCTTTTTGTAGCCAGCCAAGAGTCTGTCAATTCTTGTTTGAGGGATCTTTGCCCATTCTTCCTTACAAAAGTCTTCCAGTTCTTTGAGATTTCTGGGCTGTCTGTCACGCACTGCTCTTTTAAGGTCTATCCATAGATTTTCAATTATGTTGACAAAAAAGAAAACAAAAAGGCGCCTCCAGGTTAAAACGTTATTGAAGCTTTAATACACAAATAGCAGTGTAAACTTACATTTTAAAATCTTAAAATCCGGTGAGGAGATAGCTGGATCAGATGCTGGGAGAGGGGGGTGAGGGGGACGTCTATCCGGGCTGGTTGTTTGTGCTGGTAGTTTCTCCGGGGGGACTCCTATGCCTGTCGGTTCTTGTGCTGTGGAACAGCTAGTCCGGAAGGGTAGTGGAAAACGAGGCCCGGAGCGCAGCGGAGACCACGGTGACGTCACCAGTTGCGACGACGTTTCAAAGCTGGCGCCGTCGGATGACTAAGCGCGCTTCTTTCTCAAGCATGGGGAAGGACGTGGAGAAAATCTATTTGTCTATTTATCTATGTATCAAAGGTTTTCCTGTATCCCCCAAGGTACTCCAGAGATATATTTATTATGTTCCCTTTTTTTTTCCCCTTATATTTATATTTTAATCACTGGAAACAAGCCCATATAACCAACCCCCAACGTTCATCTTTACATGTGGTTTTTTTCCAAAATAAGGATCAGTTCCTATTTTTGTCCACAAGATGGCGCACGTCTTAATACTTACAAATAGATTTTCTCCACGTCCTTCCCCATGCTTGAGAAAGAAGCGCGCTTAGTCATCCGACGGCGCCAGCTTTGAAACGTCGTCGCAACTGGTGACGTCACCGTGGTCTCCGCTGCGCTCCGGGCCTCGTTTTCCACTACCCTTCCGGACTAGCTGTTCCACAGCACAAGAACCGACAGGCATAGGAGTCCCCCCGGAGAAACTACCAGCACAAACAACCAGCCCGGATAGACGTCCCCCTCACCCCCCTCTCCCAGCATCTGATCCAGCTATCTCCTCACCGGATTTTAAAATGTAAGTTTACACTGCTATTTGTGTATTAAAGCTTCAATAACGTTTTAACCTGGAGGCGCCTTTTTGTTTTCTTTTTTGTACACATGTTTGGAGTCCCTGCTCTGGTCTCCCCTGCTCTGAAAGGCTTGCCCTAGGACAACGTTTTTGGGACAATCAGCTCTACACAGAACAGTGTTCCTTCCCTCATGATCCACTGCATCACTACCCAATCCCAGGTTTCACCATATATATTTTTATTTTTATATATATTTTTTAATTTTAATTAATCTTTTCAATTTTTATATTCTTTCATCCTCATTTTTTATTAATTTTGGTTTTAATATATATATACATGTTTTTGTTTATTTTTGTAATAAGGATTCACCCCCTATCTCAGCGGACTTTAATCTGCCCCTGTGTCATTTAATTTGCAGCGCCACAAATTTCTTTGTTCAATTATGTTGAGGTCAGGAGATTGTGAAGGCCATGGCAAAACCTTCAGTTTACGCCTCTTGATGTAATCCCCCCGTGGATTTTGAGGTGTGTTTAGGATCATTATCCATTTGTAGAAGCCATCCTCTCTTTAACTTCAGCTTTTTCACATATGGCATCAAGTTACCATCCAAAATTTGCTGACATTTTATTTAATCCATTTTTCCTTCTACTCGTGAAATGTTCCCTGTGCCACTGGCTGCAATACAACCCCAAAGTATGATTGATCCACCCCCATGCTTCACAGTTGGACAGAGGTTCTTTTCATTAAATTCTGTGCCCTTTCTTCTCCAAACGTACCTTTGCTCATTCCGGCCAAAAAGTTCTATTTTAACCTCATCGGTCCACAGAACTTGTTTCCAAATAGCATCAGGCTTGTCTATATGTTCATTTGCAAAGTTTAAATGCTGATTTTCGTGGTGAGAACGTAGAAGAGGTTTTGTTCTAAAGACTCTTCCATGAAGACCATATTTGTACAAGTATCTCTTTATAGTGGAATAGTGTACCACAACTCCAGTGTCTGCCAGATCTTTCTGGAGGGATCGTGCCGTCAAACGTGGGTTTTGAATTGCTTTTCTCACAATCCTGTGAGCTGTTCTGTCTGATATTTTTCTTGGTCTTCCAGATCTTGCTTTAACTTCCACTGTTCCTGATGACTGCCATTTCTTAATTACATTCCGAACAGAGGATATTGACATCTGAAAACGCTTTGCTATCTTCTTATAGCCTTCTCCAGCTTTGTGAGCGTCAACTATTTTCACTTTCCGTTTTCTAGACAACTGCTTAGAAGAACCCATGGTGCTGATTGTTGGGGCAAGGTCAGATGAGTCTGGGCATTTAAAACCTTTGAGATTGACATGACATGATCTTCCCAGACGATGATTGAGAACAATCCATGACACTGGCAGGTCTCAGCTTTGCAAAGGGGGCAGTGCATGCTATAAATTCTGCAGGGTGACCAAACTTTTGCAGACGCCATTTTTTTGTTTTCTGTAATTTTGAAAGTGTAAATGATGGAAATAAAATCTAACTTTTTTTTGACATATTATAAGAATGTCTAATCTGTAATTTGATGCCTTTTGGGGATTTTTCCATCTTTCCTTGGCTTCGTTATGCACATTAATACACATTTTTACCTGGGGTGCCCAAACGTTCGATCCCCACTGTATTAGCAAAAGTATGTAGGCATAGGACACACCCCACTGCCACGCCCCCGAAAGGAGAATTATATGGGAAAATAAAAGATTTGACTAAACCCACAAGTGCTTTATTACCTTCTTATTCCTTTATATTGGCTTTTGAAATGTACAAACGGAGCAAATTAGGATTTGGATGAAAGGTTTAGCACTGGGAAACAATTTTTGAAAGATAAAAAGTGCATTTTATATACAACTGTAGATCAGACCAAAATGAGGGACAAATGAGGGGGAAAGAGGGACATTGTTTTAAATCAGGGACAGTCCCTTAAATCAGAGACAGTGGGGATCTATGAGGACAACACTCTACACCATTCAGGTCTAAGGAATTGGAGACTGGCACTTAGACCTCAGGACAGGGAGCTCACCCCCTTCTGCTTGGACACATGACCATATTTGGACAAAGTCATTGCCCAAAGACGGCCATGTGGCCATATTTGGTCAGTGATGTCATCAATGTAATAAATAATAAAAAAAAGAAAGCCTCACGCTTAGTGTAACAATAATAGCAACACACTATATGAATATCGAACATAAATACATATAAACAGAATTATGCCGCGTACACACGATCAGAATTTCAGATGGAAAAAGTCAGACGGAATTTTTCTTTCGGAAATTCCGACTGTGTGTATGCCCCATCGGAGAAATTCCATCTGAAATTCTCAAAAGCCTGATCGTGTGTAAGCGGCATTAGGTGCGCTTATCACTTTAAATGTATATAAACCAACACACCACACTAATTACTAATTACTTTTGTGTAAAGTTCAAGTCAGGTGATTATCCACTTATGAACCGCCCGTCCTCAATGTACTGCAGACAGGCACAGCAACATTCACTATAGTGTCAAAAATATTGGGACACCAGACTTTACACACACACATGAACTTTAATGGCATCCCATCTATAACAGCTTCAACTCTTCTGGGAAGGCCGTCCACAAGGTTTAGGAGTGTGTCTATGGGGAATGTTTGACCATTCTTCCAGAAGTGCATTTGTGAGGTCAGGCACTGATGTTGAACGAGAAGGCCTGGTTCACAGTCTCCACTCTAATTCTTGCCAAAGGTGTTCTATCAGGTTGAGGTCAGGACTCTGTGCAGGCCAGTCAAGTTCCTCCACCCCAAACTCGCTCATTTATGTCTTTATGGACCTTGCTTTTTGCACTGGTGCGCAGTCATGTTGGAACAGGAAGGGGCCATCCGTCCTCAAACTGTTCCCACAAAGTTGGGAGCATGAAATTGTCCAATATGTCTTGGCATACTGACGCCTTAAGAGTTCCCTTCACTGGAACTAAGGGGCCAAGACCTACCCCTGACCAATAACCCCACACCAAAACCCCCCTCCACCAAATGATTTGGGCCGGTGCACAAAGCAAGGGCTTGGGATGAGTGGCAGTGCTGGCGGGGAGTTGGGATGAGTGGCAGTGCTGGCGGGGGGTGGGATGAGTGGCAGTGCTGGGGGGGAGTTGGGATGAGTGGCAGTGCTGGCGGGGAGTTGGGATGAGTGGCAGTGCTGGCGGGGGGTTGGGATGAGTGGCAGTGCTGGGGGGGAGTTGGGATGAGTGGCAGTGCTGGCGGGGAGTTGGGATGAGTGGCAGTGCTGGGGGGGGGGGGGATGAGTGGCAGTGCTGGGGGGGAGTTGGGATGAGTGGCAGTGCTGGCAGGGAGTTGGGATGAGTGGCAGTGCTGGCGGGGAGTTGGGATGAGTGGCAGTGCTGGGGGGGAGTTGGGATGAGTGGCAGTGCTGGCGGGGAGTTGGGATGAGTGGCAGTGCTGGCGGGGAGTTGGGATGAGTGGCAGTGCTGGTGGGGAGTTGGGATGAGTGGCAGTGCTGGCGGGGGGGGGGTGGGATCAGTGACAGCGCTGGTGGGGGAATGGTATGAGTGGCAGTGCTGGATGGGGGTGGGATAAGTGGCAGTGCTGGGGGGGAGTTGGGATGAGTGGCAGTGCTGGTGGGGAGTTGGGATGAGTGGCAGTGCTGGCGGTGGGGGTGGGATCAGTGACAGCGCTGGTGGGGGAATGGTATGAGTGGCAGTGCTGGATGGGGGTGGGATGAGTGGCAGTGCTGGGGGGAGTTCTGATCAAGGTCATCTGCTGATCTGAGAACTGTAGTGGGGACTTTTAATGACAACTCTAATCTCAGGTAGTGTTATTCACTGTGTCTCCGACTTCACTGTGTCTCCGACTTCACTGCGTCTCCGGCTTCACTGTGTCTCCGGCTTCACTGTGTGTCCGGCTTCACTGTGTCTCCGACTTCACTGCGTCTCCGGCTTCACTGTGTGTCCGGCTTCACTGCGTCTCCGGCTTCACTGTGTGTCCGGCTTGACTGTGTCTCCGACTTCACTGTGTCTCCGGCTTGACTGTGTCTCCGGCTTCACTGTGTCCCCGGCTTCACTGTGTCTCCGGCTTCACTGTGTCTCCGACTTCACTGTGTTTTCGACTTCACTGTGTCTCCAGCTTCACTGTGTCTCCGACTTCACTGTGATTTCGACTTCACTGTGTCTCCGGCTTCACTGTGTCTCCGGCTTCACTGTGTCTCCGACTTCACTGTGTCTCCGACTTCACTGTGTCTCCAACTTCACTGTGTCTCCGGCTTCACTGTGTCTCCGGCTTTACTGTGTCTCCGGCTTTGCGAGACACGCAGCAGTGACACCTATGTCGAAATGAGGGGATAGGGTCTCCTTCAGCCCCTCCCACTTCACATTCCTCACCAGTCAGCTGACCTCTAGTTTCTGCCCTCCCAGCCATTCCGTGAACTGAAAGGGCAGGTGTGAAGAGGCTGAGTGGGTGGCCGCGGGCTCCAGGAATAGCCCAGCTGGGCGGCCACTGGCTCCAGATACAGCCCTGCTGGGCAACCGAGAAAAGGCTGGGAGAGCGGTGCGGGTTTCAGGAACAGCGCAGGATTTGGTGACCCTTGGCAAATCGTCAATCGACCCCCGAGGGGGTCCTGAGCCCCAGCTTGGAAACCACTGGGCTATGGGAACCGAGTTACATTGCTTAAGTTATACTAAAGTCTTGTTTTTTTGGGGATTAACCACTTGACCACTCGGCACGTAAACCCACTTAATAACCAGACCAATTTTCAGCTTTCGGTGCTCTCACAATTTGAATGACAATTACTCAGTCATACAACACTGTACCCAAATGAAATTTTCGTCCTTTTTTCACACAAATAGAGCTTTCTTTTGGTGGTATTTAATCACCGTTGGGTTTTTTATTTTTTGCGCTATAAGAGAAAAAAGACTGAAAATTCTGTAAAAAAAAAAAATTTTTTCTTTGTTTCTGTTATAAAATTTGGCAAATTTAGTATTTTTTCTTCATTCTTTTGCATAAATGTGAAAGATGAAGTTACGCCGAGTAAATAGATACCCAACATGTCACCCTTCAAAATTGCACACGCTCGTGGAATGGCGCCAAACTTTGCTACTTAAAAATCCCCATAGACGACATTGCAGGGTATTGTGGGGTATTGCGGAGTATTGTGGGGTATTGCGGAGTATTGTGGGGTATTGCGGGGTATTGCGGGGTATTGTGGGGTATTGCGGGGTATTGCGGAGTATTGCGGGGTATTGCGGAGTAATGCGGGGTATTGCCGAGTATTGCGGAGTATTGCGGGGTATTGCGGAGTATTGCGGAGTATTGTGGTGTTTTGGGAGGCATTGCAGAGTTTTGCGGGGCATTGCGGAGTATTGCGGGGCATTGCGGAGTATTGCGGGGCATTGCAGAGTATTGCGGGGCATTGCAGAGTATTGCGGGGCATTGCAGAGTATTTTGGGGCATTGCAGAGTATGGGGGCATTGCAGAGTATGGGGGCATTGCAGAGTATGGGGGCATTGCAGAGTATTGCACAGGGAGGGATGGATGGCTGGATCTGTGACTACATGTGTCACAGATCCAGCCCGCAGCAGCAGCAGCAGCTGCTGCTGCTTCCGCTCTCTCCCCTCTCCTCTCTCACACTGTACCGTTCGGTACAGAGAGGAGAGGGAGGAACCGGCGTCATCACATGACGCCGGTTTGTTTACTAGTGATCGCTCCGTCATTGGACGGAGCGATCACGTGGTAAACCGCCGCTATCAGCGGCGATTTACCGTGATCCGTGATCAGCCGGGTCCGGAGGACCCGGCGATCACTGAGACTCCCGTGTGCGCGCCCCACAGGGCGCGCGGGAGCGCGATTCTGGGAGGACGTACATTGACGCCCTCCCAGAGTTAAGCAACCGCCTTGTAGACGTATTTTGTCTATAGGGCGGTTGCTAACTGGTTAAAGATAACACACATGTTATACTTACTTGCTCTGTGTAATGGTTTTGCACAGAGCAGCCCATATCCTCTTCTTCTCGAGTCCCTGACTGGCACTCCTAGCACCTCCCCTCCTGCTGAGTCCCCCTAGAGCAGGGGTGGGCAATTATTTTTTCGATGGGGCCACATGAGAAACTAAAAATATTTTGGAGGGCCGGGCCAAAAGGCTAAACTCAATACTGCATAAAATCAATTGTATTTCTTTATAAAAAGCAGTAAATATCATTGTTGGACAACTGGTACGAGTACTTGTTATAGACATGGCACAGGAGGGGGACAGAGGCTGGGGACATGACACAGGAGGGGGACAGAGGCTGGGGACATGACACAGGAGGGGGACAGAGGCTGGGGACATGACACAGGAGGGGGACAGAGGCTGGGGACATGACACAGGAGGGGGACAGAGGCTGGGGACATGGCACAGGAGGGGGACAGAGGCTGGGGACATGACACAGGAGGGGGACAGAGGCTGGGGACATGGCACAGGAGGGGGACAGAGGCTGGGGACATGACACAGGAGTGGGGCCAGACGCTGGGGACATGACACAGGAGTGGGGCCAGAGGCTGGGGACATGACACAGGAGGGGGACAGAGGCTGGGGACAGGCAGCCACTGTTTAATCAATAACAATTGACAACAGTGGCTGCATGTGATGGCACAGTGGCTGCGTGTGATGGCACAGTGGCTGCGTGTGATGGCACAGTGGTTGCGTTTGATGGGCACAGTGGCGACAATTGATGGCACAGTGGCTGCGTGTGATGGGCACAGTGGCAACAATTGATGGCACAGTGACTGCGTGTGTTGGCACAGTGGCTGCATGTGATGGCACAGTGGCTGCGTTTGATGGGCACAGTGGCTGCGTGTGATTGGCACAGTGGTTGCGTTTGATGGGCAGAGTGGCTGCGTGTTATTGGCACAGTGGCTGCGTGTGATTGGCACAGTGGCTGCGTTTGATGGGCACAGTGGCTGCGTTTGATGGGCACAGTGGCTGCGTGTGATGGGCACAGTGGCTGCGTGTGATGGGCACAGTGGCTGTGTTTGGGAACAGTGGCAACAATTGATTGGCACAGTGGCTGCGTGTGATTGGCACAGTGGCTGCGTGTGATTGGCACAGTGGCGACAATTTATGGTGGCACAGTGGCTGCGTGTGTTGGCACAAGTGGCTGCATGTGTTGGCACAAGTGGCTGCATGTGTTGGCACAAGTGGCTGCGTGTGATGGGCACAGTGACCCCTCCCGGTGTTGTGTCGAAGTTGGTTTCCCCTGGCTTTCGGCTGCGATCGGAACTCCGCCCCTCCAGCCTGATGCAGACCAGCTCCTCCCGGCTCTGCCTCTCTAGCCGATCGCAACTCCGCCCCTCCAGCCTCCCAGTTTACTCCGCTCCAGCTCCGCCCATTGTCTCTCCTTGTTTCATTGCCCGCCTTATACAGCTAATGGCACAACATTGAAAAAGCGATATGTGCCTGGCTTGCGACTGATTTAACCCTTTAAATGGCGCACTACCATGCTGCAATAGTGTGCATTGCAGGTCCATGGGGCTCTAATGCAAAGTGAATGGTGGCTGCACTGTGACCAGCTCACAACTGCATGTAATGCACACCACTGCGATGTGGTCATGCGGCATTTATTGGGCTATATTAAGAGGAAGAGGCAATACATTGATATAAAATGCCTCTGAAAAGCAAAAAAAAATGTGGATCGCTCTTCACCGCCTGATTTAACCCTTTAAATGCCGCATGACCACATCGCAGTGGTGTGCATGCCCCATGGACCTGCAACGCACACTATTGCAGCATGGTAGTGCGCCATTTAAAGGGTTAAATCAGTCGCAAGCCAGGCACATATCGCTTTTTCAATGTTGTGCCATTAGCTGTATAAGGCGGGCAATGAAACAAGGAGAGACAATGGGCGGAGCTGGAGCGGAGTAAACTGGGAGGCTGGAGGGGCGGAGTTGCGATCGGCTAGAGAGGCAGAGCCGGGAGGAGCTGGTCTGCATCAGGCTGGAGGGGCGGAGTTCCGATCGCAGCCGAAAGCCAGGGGAAACAGGTTTTCTTGGGGAAACCAACTTCGACACAACACCGGCCCTGCCTACTGTTATCACCGCGGCGACAGCGTTCGTTTGAACAGCTGTTTTCCCCGCCGCGCATAGACACTCCCCCTTGGACGGATCTGTCCAATCGCGAGCAAGGGGGAGTGTATGTGACTCCCCCTTGCTCGCGATTGGACAGATCCGTCCAAGGGGGAGTGTCTATGCGCAGTGGGGAAAACAGCTGTTCAAACGAACGCTGTCTGTAATGTTCCCCGCCGCGGTGATTAACGTGGCAGCAGCGGCGATTTCGGCGGCGGGGGGGGGGCCGGATTAAAAGGTCCGACGGGCCGTATACGGCCCGCGGGCCGTAGTTTGCCCAGGTCTGCCCTAGAGCATGCGGCATGCTATGGGGGCACCCGAGCCGAGCCACTGTGTGTCCATTCAGAGACGGAGCGCGGCTCTGCCCCTCCCCCTTTCTCTCCTCATTGGCTCACTGACTTTGATTGACAGCAGCGGGGGCCAATCAGGAGGGAAAGTCTCGGTTAACCGAGGCTCTTGTGCAACATTGCTGGATCGAGATAGGGCTCAGGTAAGTATTAGGAGGGCTGAGGGGTGCTGCTGCACACTGAACTTTTTTATTTTAAGGCATGTCTTATTAAAGCGGAGTTCCTACAAAAAAATATATTAAAAGTCAGCAGCTACAAATACTGCAGCTGCTGACATTTAATAATCGACACTTACCTGTCCCAGGGTCCAGCGATGCGGGGACCCTCCCCTCCTCTCCACGGCGCCGGCATTGTCACTGTGGCCCCCCCCCCCCCAAAAAATGACAAGTTTTCAAGGTGCTACACTATTACTCAGGGGATCCAATTTATAAAACAGTTGCATGAATGTCAGAAGCATCTGTGCTAGCGGAATGAAAGACGCTCTACATTTTCTAAGAATTGAATGCCTGTATCATCAGCGCCATCTAGTGGCCAAAATGAGGAATAAAGGTTTAATATACATGAATAAAAAATAATCATTGTTAGCACTCCTGTCAGTGGTAAATGGTTTGTCCTAACCCTCTAACTGGCTGACTGGCTGGATCCAGTGTTTCAGCCTACCAGATTGAAATTTACTGGCACGACACCTGAAATTTACTGGCACAGCCACGTTTTTACTGGCATGTCACAAAAGTTACTAAATTAAAATGTTAGGTGCAAATTTCAGTACTTAGGCTACAAACAAGTATGCTAGGCAAATAGCAATGTTATTTAAGGGAGATATTAAGGTAAAAAAAATATTTTTGTTATTTTCGATATAATAAGGGCAAATTATTTAGTCACATCACCCCCTGCCTCAATCCCCCTCTGCCAAAAACACCCCCTGCCTTCACCCCCCTCTGCCACTAACACCCCCTGCCTTCACCCCCCTCTGCGATGCCACAATCTCCCTCTGCCTCCAATCTCCCTCTGCCTCCAATCACCCTCTGTCTCTAATCTCCCCCTGCCTCCAATCACCCTCTGTCTCCAATCTCCCCCTGCCTCCAATCACCCTCTGTCTCCAATCTCCCCCTGCCTCCAATCTCCCACCTGCCTCCAATCTTCCCCTGCCTCCAATCTCCCACCTGCCTCCAATCTCCCCCTGCCTCCAATCTTCCCCTGCCTCCAATCTCCCCCTGCCTCCAATCTCCCCCTGCCTCCAATCTCCCCCAGGCCCCTTGCCTCCAATCTCCCCCAGGCCCCCTGCCTCCAATCTCCATCTGCCTCCAATTTCCCTCTGCCTCCAATCACCCCCTGCCTTCAATCACCCCCTGCCTCCAATCTCCCCCTGCCTCCAATCTCCCCCTGCCTCCAATCTCCCCCTGCCTCCAATCTCCCTCTGCCTCCAATCTCCCCCTGCCTCCAATCTCCCTCTGCCTCCAATTTCCCTCTGCCTCCAATCACCCCCTGCCTCCAATCTCCCCCTGCCTCCAATCTCCCCCAGGCCCCCTGCCTCCAATTTCCCCCAGGCCCCCTGCCTCCAATCTCCCTCTGCCTCCAATTTCCCTCTGCCTCTAATCACCCCCTGCCTCCAATCTCCCTCTGCCTCCAATCTCCCCCTGCCTCCAATCTCCCCCTGCCTCCAATCTCCCTCTGCCTCCAATTTCCCTCTGCCTTCAATCACCCCCTGCGTCCAATCTCCCCCAGGCCCCCTGCCTCCAATCACCCCCTGCCTCCATCCCCCTCTGCCACCAACACCCCCTGCCTTCACCCCCCTCTGCCACCAACACCCCCTGCCTTCAACCCCCTCTGCGGTGCCACACTCTACCCCTGCCTCCAATCTCCCCCTGCCTCCAATCACCCTCTGCCTCCATCGTCCCCTGCCTCCACCCCCCTCTGCGGTGCCACACTCTACCCCTGCCTCCAATCTCCCCCTGCCTCCAATCACCCTCTGCCTCCATCGTCCCCTGCCTCCACCCCCCTCTGCGGTGCCACAATCTCCCCCTGCCTCCAATCTCCCCCAGGCTAAGGTGACCAGATTTCTAAAATGAAATCCGGGGACATATTTTTTTTTTATACTAGTAATGGCGGCAATCAGCGACTCTCTGCCTGTCACCGCCCACCTCACAGCCTGTCAAGTCTTACCCTCCGGGTCCCCCGGCTACTACTGGGTGGGGAGTGGAGGAAAAGCACTCCCCTGGGGAAGGCAAGGAGATAGGCGGGCAGGCGGCTGGCCAGGATTTGAGCCAAGGCAGAAGAACATGCAAGCGGAGCTGAATGGGAATGCACCCGAAACTGAAGAAATATTCCCTCCACTCCGACCAGCACATGATCATCAAAAAGGGGCACAGATAATGGGAAAAATACAACCCCCCTATGCTAGTGGGAGCTGCAGAGCGGTGGTGTGTAATTCAGATTTTTATTTTTTAATTCTGCACTGACAGTCTTTGAAATTGCATGTGCCGTCCGTGGACATATCCCAGTGTGCTCTGCTCCAAATACGCCGCAAGGACGTATTGGTTTCGACGTGAGCGTAAATTACGTCCAGCCCCATGCACGGACGACTTACGCAAACAACGGCAAATTTTAAAATTTCGTTGCGGAAACGACGGCCATACTTAACATTGGTACGCCGCATATACGCCTCATATAGCAGGGGTAACTTTACGCCGGGAAAAGCCTAACGTAAACTGCGTATCTGTACTGCGTTGGCCGGGCGTACGTTTGTGAATTGGCGTATCTAGCTGATTTACATATTTCTAAGCATAAATCAGCGTACACGCCCCTAGCGGCCAGCGTAAATATGCAGTTAAGATCCGACGGCGTAACAGACTTACGCTGGTCGGATCTAATACAAATCTATGCGTAACTGATTCTAAGAATCAGGCGCATAGATACGACGGCACAACTCAGAGATACGACGGCGTATCTGGAGATACGCCGGCGTATCTCCTTTGTGAATCTGGGCCACAGTTGTTAGGTGTGGGTAGGATAGGAGGGTTTTCAGGGATCCTCTAAAAGCTAATAGAGAAGGAGATAGACAGACAGATTGGGGTAAGGAATTCCATAGGCTTGGAGAGGCTCTAGAAAAGTCCTGGAGACGAGTATGGGAGCAGGTGATGAGAGAGCTAGAGAGTAGGAGGTCTTGACTGAAAATTTACATAGTATATGTCATTCAGTATACAATAGGAGAAAGAAGTAAAACATTTGACATTTCATAGTATGTTGTCATTCAGTACTGTCGTGGGTTATGTCGCAAATAATAATAATATATTCAATATTTACTGGCAGAAATATGAAGGTCCAGTAGGCCTCAGAATTGATGTGAACGATTGTAAATGGAAGTCTTTCAGAAAAGAAAAAAAAAACACACCTTAGCTCATGTTTGACAAGTGTCCAAGACATGAACAATTGGATTAGTTATCTATAACATTTACAAGCTTGGGTTGAAAGTTTAGAACAATGATGTTTTTCGCAACCAAACAAGAGATGTTTAAGAAGACAATCCCGCCATAGGAATATTTTTCACAGATAGCTAACTAAGCATTTATCACGTGGAAACAAGATTTATCTAAGAAAAACCATTGTGTTCAAGTGAGGAACTGTTTAAACAAGCTGTGTCATTTTTAAAACATCCTTGGATGCTGCCTAAAGTCTATCCGAACACATAGTGGAAGAAATTTATAATGATACAAGTCAGAAAGATTTAAAAATATCTAAATGTTATTGTAAGACATTTTGTTAGGAGAAAGAAATAGAAATATATGAGAAGTGTGATTTTATAAATAGAAGGGGTAGATTCACTAAGACTTACGACGGGCATATCAGTAGATACGCCGTCGTAAGTCCGATTCCCCGCCGTCGTATATTTAAGCATATTCTCAAACTCAGATACGCTTAAATATTGCTAAGATACGACCGGCGTAAGTCTCCTACGCCGTCGTATCTTAACTGCATATTTACGCTGGCGTGTACGCTGATTTACGCTTAGAATATGTAAATCAGCTAGATACGCCCATTTTACGAACGTATGCCCGGCCGTCGCAGTACAGATACGCCGTTTATGTTAGGCTTTTTCTGGCGTAAAGATAAACCACCAAAAACATGGCGCAGCCAATGTTAAGTATGGACGTCGGAACCGCGTCAAATTTTTCAAATTTTACGCCGTTTGCGTAACTCGTCCGTGAATGGGGCTGGCCGTAATTTACGTTCACGTCGAAAGCATGACGATTTGCCGACGTCATTTGGAGCATGCGCACTGGGATACGTCCACGGACGGCGCATGCGCCGTTCGTTAAAAACGTAAAATACGTGGGGTCACTAGTATTTTACATAGAACACGCCCCCAACCAGCCTATTTTGAATTAGGCGGGCTTACGCCGGCCCAGTTACACTGCACCGCCATAAGTTTCAGCGCAAGTTCTTTGTGAATACAGGACCTGCGGCTCAAACTTACTGCGGCGTAGTGTATCTGAGATACGCTACGCCGGCCAAAATCTATGTTAATCTCCCCCGAAGTGTTTTAAAGAGCTAATTAGCATTATGAAAGACGTCAAATTGTGATTATAAAAATATAAATTAACCTGTAACACATATTCATCAAACACATATCAAAATGATTCATATTAATAGTCATATCAATTGATTGAGGGATATAACCTGTGCATGTTTAGAAAAACTGTTTTTAAAAGATATATACGTTTATAAAGGAATATCAAAGCATGTTATGTAGGATTCAAAAGTATACTAATTGTATTTTATGAAATATAAAGTTAACAGAATGAGTATATATATATAGATAGTCGCCCCAATAATATAAATATTAACGTATAGATAATCTCACAATAATAGTGAGACACCTAGTGGTTGAAAGTGATATTACTTGAGGATGTCAGAGTCCAGGGAACAGTTAATCATTAAAGGGTCACTAAAGGAATTTTTTTTTTTTAGCTAAATAGCTTCCTTTACCTTACTGCAGTCCTGGTTTCATGTCCTCATTGTTCGTTTTTGCTTTGATGTGGCTGTAATTCCTCTCTGTTCTGGACACTTGCTGGTTGTCTGTTCCCTGATCACCACAGTACTGGGAGATTTCTCACGGTGGTCACTAATCAAGGAGCTGTGTGTAAAACGAAACTGGATTGGTGCTGAGGAGTTTTAGACAAAGTATCACTGCTCTCTATTGGCTGACTGCCCTCTAGTGGCTCTCTGTACATCAGAGAACCAGCAAACAACAGCAAAAACAAAACTAAACTGCAGGCACATAATATGATTGTTTTTTATCTATTTTTAATCATTTTTAAAAGGAATCAGTTAACTATTATGTCTCTATGCCCTGTAAACAGTCATTTCAGCTAAAATTTTTTTTTCCTTTAGTGACCCTTTAAGTGGTCAGCCAATAGAAACCAGATACGTCTAGACAGTAACTCCCATTTCTGTAACCCACCTATGAGGTAAGGCCACATATCGGCTGGGCAGAATAGAGTATAACTTTATAGTCTTATTGTCCTGACGGGGATAAAAAGGGAGAAAATTAGATCAGAGAGGAGATCGATCAATGGGGAAAATGGATCAATGACTGAAGTATGACTGGAGGAAGGACCCATGTAGGGATGACTCAGGACTGACTCCGACGGGGAGGGGCACACTAGCACAATGCATGAGGACATATTCTTATCCCATGAAGACCCATAGAAAGCCACTGCAGCCATTTTAACTCTGGTCACTTGCAAGTAGGAAATAGACATTTTTGGAATGGGTAATTATGCCATTTTTGATTTTATCTTGAATCTATTGTTGTTCCCTAAAATGTTGAAATATTGACGTTGTTCTCTAAAGTACAAAGTATTGAATATCTTGTAATTATGGTTTGTTCTCAATAATCAATAACTGGTAGATTTTTCCCTAAAGAGTACATTTTTCATTATATTTTTCTTTTTTACATAGTTCCAATTTTATTGACAAAACAAACGTCCAATATATTCCACATTGTTAACCACTTACTTACCTGCATTATAGTAATGGTTGAGCATGTGAAATAGACGCTTTTGTTTCATTGTCATTTACACAAAGTTATTGAAACCACATTGAGAACCTATCATGGCACAAATGTCAGGTGTACTGCATGCCCATTTTGGGGGGTATTTTATTGATTTTCAAGTCGTTCATGTAACGCAATTGGTATTTTAATTTCATGTAAATATTCATATTTTTGTCAACCAATAAATTAGCTATTTTGTATGATCATACGTCTCCGTGAATACATTTCATATTATAGACTATGTCATATAGATTTACTTGTATTTAAAAATATCTTCGTTAAAAAAGAATTCAAAATAAATTACTGTGCGGGTAAAAATTACCTTAAAAAAGCACAATTGGTATTTTAATTTCATGTAAATATTCATATTTTTGACAACCATTAAATTAGCTATTTTGTGTGATCATACGTCTCCGTGAATACGTCTCATATTATAGACTGTGTTATATAGATTGACTTGTATTTAAAAATATCTTTGTTAAAAAGGAATTCAAAATAAATTACTGTGCGGGTAAAAATGACCTTAAAAAAGCACAACAGTACTTGTTGAAATTAGCCTCTGTTCTGGCTATGGTTGTGCTTGGTAGGACTTTTTCCTGTTGCCTGTAGGTGGCGTTACCACCTCAGGCCCATGTTGGAACACAAGCAAACCATGGTGTGTTAAGTGACCCTTCATGGCAGCAGCCCAGTGGTAATGGTGCCCCGCTGTGCATGCTGGGAAGGGATAATTAAGGGGCAGACACCGTTTTTCAGGGTCCTTCGTCTCATGGCCCTCCTGGCGCGAGGTATGTGTGTATGATTCCAGCCTCGGGACCACGGTGGTCCAAGGCTGCATCTCTATTGAGTAGGCCCAGCTATGCTGGTTGGGGCCTATGATTCTAAAGGTGATCCCAACTGTCCATCCAAGTGGGGGAAGCTGCTCAACTAAAGAGACCGGGGAAGGACCTGCCCTGGAGGAGACCAAGCAATGCAAGCTATTGTCTCAGGATAGGCCTGGTGACTTTGTTAACAAGGGATCCACTACTCTATTTGTCTTACAGTCCGCTGGGTCAGCTTAAAGGCTCTTTTACTGTAAGGCTGGAAGTTCGGGACTTAAATCCTGTGGCAGAGGATTCCTGGCTATCCATCTTTTGTTCTCAGATGGTCTGTGGCAGAGACTGTTCTCATACTGTTCGTACATCATTCCGGCTTCTAGGCCATGTGAGAGGGGCCTATCCGGGTGAGCATTACCCACTCTGGAGAGACTGTTGAATACTGGAACTTAACTATTTTTATGCATTCTGTACAGCGTACCTATTCTCTCTACTCTGCACTTTATTTTTTTATTTTTTTATTCTTTATTTCATATTTTTTTTCATTCTTAATTACTCCATCTACATATTGTACAGGACGCCATGGCTGGGTCCTGGAAGGACGTTATATTTCCCCTCTGTTTGGACTGTGGTGCCTTTAAGGGAACGGAAAGGGTTAACGCACCTGTGTAAGGAAGTAGTTTAAAGCAGACAGGAAGTGCAGGTGAGAGTGGAGGAGTGTAGGAGAGTCCAATGCATGGTGAATG
Source organism: Rana temporaria (assembly GCF_905171775.1). Classification (NCBI taxonomy): domain Eukaryota; kingdom Metazoa; phylum Chordata; class Amphibia; order Anura; family Ranidae; genus Rana; species Rana temporaria. Next base: position 472,566,062 of record NC_053491.1, on the reverse strand, counting down.
GTGGACAAGGAAAGCTGTGGAAGCTATGAAAAGCTGTGAAAGGACTTGGCAGTGTCCTGCCTAAAAACCTGCTACTGAAGGACTTACCTGGAAGGACTGTTTAACTGCGATAGCAGTTCTGAGCTGTACAAGTCGGTGAGACTGTTATTTCTTTTGTTTTTGCTGCTGCTAAGCCATTTAAGTTTAATAAACCATAGCTTTGATTTAAGAAGCCTGTGTCCTGCGATCAAGCTGGTCCCCCAAACATTACACTGGTGCTCGAATGCGGGCAGGACTGAATAACAGGCATAAGAAGAGAAAAAAAAAAAAAAGTTTTTTTCTTTTTGCATTGGACTTTATGTTGAACTGACATTTAAAGGGACAGTACATTGGATTTATGTCCTGGGTTAAAGCTGCACAAACGTTGAAAGCTGAAGCAATGGAGGAGCTAATTAAACAGCTGACCTTGGCTAACATACAAGCGCAAACTTACCACAAAGAGGCGCTGGCTCTGCAGCAAGAAAATACTCGCCTGTTGGTGGCCCAGTTAGCAGCCCAGCAAGCAGCCCAGCAAGGGGTTATGCAGGCTCAGGTTACTGCCTTAAAGGAAGCGGTGCAGCGGCTGTCTCAGGTTCAGGAGCCAGCGGCTGTTGCCCCTGGCAACCAGGTGACTGTGAGGGCAAGCCATTTTTTACAGAAATTGTCCCTAAGCGATGATGTAGAGGCATTTCTTGCTACGTTTGAGAGGACAGCGGAGAGAGAAGGATGGTCTCAGGACCAATGGGCCGGCCTCATTGCTCCTTTTCTCACTGGAGATCCTCAAAAAGCCTACTTTGACCTGCCACCAGATGATGCTAAAGACTATCAAAAGCTAAAGGCAGAAATTCTGGCTCGTCTGGGGGTGACTACGGCCGTTCGGGCCCAACGTGTACACCAATGGAAATATCGTCCAGATCGGCCACCCCGGTCTCAAATGCATGACCTGGTGCAACTAGTAAAAAAATGGCTGCAGCCTGAGGTGTTGTCTGGCCCCCAAATTGTGGAGCGGGTCGTGCTGGACCGATACCTGAGGTCCCTGCCAGATGACCTCCAACGGTGGGTCAGCCATGGAGACCCCAAAACAGCAAACCTCCTTGTTGAGATGGTGGAACGATATACAGTGGTGGAGGACCTGCTCGGACCTACCAAGCGCCTAGGGCCTAGTCTGCCACGGCCTGTTCGACCAACTGCTGCCCTTCGAAAGGATGTTCCAAGGAGCCCTGGGACAAACACCCCGGAAGGCCAAGAGACACTCCCGGTACCTTCGCAGCGTTCTGTTCCTGTTCGGAGAGGAGGGGATGTACAATGTTGGCGATGTCATTCCTGGGGTCATACCCGGGCACACTGCCCACTGCAAGAGGAGCACATGGAATGCGGGGTTCTTCGGAGGGGGTCTTTTTGTGCCCATAAAGTGTGCACCACACACCTCGACCTGGATGAGGAAAAGTTTGAGTGTGAAGTCCAAGTGAACCACCTCCCTGCCCGGGCTTTGTTGGACTCTGGAAGCATGGTAACCCTGGTTCATCCTAGAGTGATTGGGAAGATCGGTCCGGTAAGAAAAACTTTACGGGTGGTATGCATTCACGGGGACACTAGAGAGTACCCGCTCATCATGTTGTCTATCTCCTCAGCATGTGGCACTGTTACTCAAGAGGTGGGGGTGGTAAAGAACTTGGTGCATGATGTTATAATAGGACGAGACTGTCCATTGTTTACAAAACTGTGGGAACAAGGAGAACAGTTCAGAGACTGGGGAGAAACTAGCCCCCCTGTTCCTGCTGCTGAGAGGGATAACCCTGAACTGCCAAACGTTAATGTGGACCCAGATGGGGGAAAATGCTAATGATTGGGTTAATGGTGATGAAAGTAGTGTTGATACTATTGAGGATGTTAAGATATGTGGTCCACAGACCTACCAAAACACTAAGGGGGAGGAGCCTTTCCCACTTCAGGTAATGCTGGGGGAAGAGGATGAGGAAGTGGCCTCTACCCCTGCGCTGCCGGATTTGGGTGTTCCCCATGGGGCATTTGGGACTGCTCAGATGCAGGACCCCACTTTGGCCCATGCACGGGAACAAGTGGTAGTAGTAAATGGGGTTCCCCAAGAGCCAGGTGCGAATGAGAGGTGGCCAAACTTTGCAATATATAATGAATTGCTGTATCGGGTTACCAAGGAGAGAGAAAATGTGGTAGAGCAATTGTTGGTACCCCAACAATATAGACGAAAGGTTCTGGACCTGGCCCATAACGATGTGTTAGGGGGACACCTGGGAGTTGAAAAAACGGAGGCACGGATCACCGACCGGTTTTACTGGCCAGGTCTGAAAGCAGAGGTAAAGAGATACTGTACCTCTTGTCCGACCTGTCAGTTGACCGCTCCGGTGACTCATTTTCGGAGCCCTTTGGTCCCTCTGCCCATAATTGAGGTCCCATTCGAGAGGATAGCCATGGATATAGTGGGTCCCTTGGTAAAGTCAGCTCGAGGTCACTCCTACATATTGGTGATTCTTGACTATGCCACCCGATATCCTGAGGCGCTACCCCTGCGGAATACCTCCTCAAAGGCCATTGCCCGGGAATTATTCCAGATGTTTACACGGACTGGTTTCCCCAAGGAAATACTCACAGACCAGGGTACCCCGTTTATGTCAAGGGTTATGGCCGATGTGTGTAAGCTGTTCCGGATTAAACAGCTACGCACATCGGTCTACCATCCCCAAACGGACGGGTTGGTGGAACGCTTTAATAAGACCCTTAAATCTATGCTCAAGAAAGTGGTACAAAGGGATGGGAAAGATTGGGACTGCCTGTTACCAGCTCTCCTGTTTGCTATCCGGGAAGTGCCCCAGGCCTCCACGGGTTTTTCGCCCTTTGAGTTGGTATATGGGCGGAGACCTCGCGGACTTCTTGACATGGTTAAAGAGGAGTGGGAAAGTGAACCTGTTCAGCATAAGAGTGTCCTGGAATATGTCTCCCAAATGCAGGAAAGGATCCAAACCGTGATGCCGCTAGTCAAAGAGCATTTGCAAAAAGCCCAGGAGGCTCAACGACGGGTCTATAACAGGGCTGCTAAAATAAGGCACTTCCAAGTGGGGGATCGAGTAGCGGTGCTAATTCCCACTGTGGAAAGTAAGTTCTTAGCCAGGTGGCAAGGACCCTTTGAAGTTGTGGAAAAAGTGGGAGAGGTCAATTATAGAGTCCACCAGCCAGGCAAGAGGAAACCGTATCAGATATATCATGTCAACTTGTTAAAGCCCTGGACAGACAGGGAACCGGTGACCTCCCTGGCTAGTGCAAGGCTTGAGCCACAGGTTGGGGTGGAGAGTGTCCAAGTAGCAAATACCCTATCTAAATACCAAAGTCAGCAGGCAAAGGAGTTCTTGCAGAGAAATAAAGAGAAGTTTTCAGACTTGCCGGGGCTAACTAGTATCATAGAGCATGATATTATCACGGAACCTGGAGTCAAAGTTTTTGTCAGGCCCTACCGCATCCCAGAGGCTCAAAGGAAGGCCGTTTCAGAGGAAGTAAAGAAGATGCTGGACCTGGAGATCATTGAGGAATCGCAGAGTGAGTGGTCGAGCCTGATTGTGTTGGTACCAAAGCCCAACGGGACTCTGCGATTCTGCAATGATTTCCGGAAGCTTAATGAAGTTTCACGGTTTGATGCCTACCCCATGCCCCGGGTAGATGAACTTATTGAGAGACTAGGTCCAGCTAGGTATATCACAACATTAGACCTTACCAAGGGGTATTGGCAAATCCCATTAACTAAGGCTGCTAAAAAGAAAACTGCTTTTTCTACTCCAGAGGGGAGTTTTCAGTACAAAAGAATGCCTTTTGGACTGCAAACTGCTCCAGCCACGTTCCAGCGAGCAATGGATAGGATTTTACGACCTCATCGGGAGTATGCCTCAGTGTACTTGGACGACATAGTCATTTTTAGCAGAGACTGGGAGTCACACTTGCCCAAAGTCCAGGCAGTACTGGACTCTCTCTGGAAAGAGGGGTTTACAATAAACCCTGAAAAATGTGCTTTGGGAATGGAGGAGGTGAAATACCTGGGCTATATTGTGGGTAGAGGGGTGGTGAAACCTCAGGTCAGCAAGGTAGAGGCTATAAAGAGTTGGCCCCGCCCACTCACAAAAAAGCAGGTACGTGCATTCCTGGGCATGGTGGGATACTACAGGAGGTTCGTACCCAACTTTGCCACATTGGCGGCTCCATTGACCGATCTGACTAAGGGTCGGAAATCGGTCATGGTGGAGTGGAATGCAGACGCTGAGAAGGCTTTTTTGGTGCTCAAGTCAGCACTGTGCCAACACCCTGTCTTGATAGCGCCCAATTTTTCAGAAGAGTTTGTTGTCCAAACTGATGCTTCCGATGTAGGATTGGGAGCTGTGTTGTCACAGGTTGTTTGTGGTGAGGAACACCCAGTAGTCTTCCTCAGTAGAAAGTTGACACCAGCGGAGAAAAACTACGCTATTATTGAAAGAGAGTGTCTGGCCATTAAGTGGGCTCTGGATTCCCTCAGGTATTACCTCTTGGGGAGGAAGTTTAGGCTCATTTCTAATCATGCCCCTTTAACATGGATGAGGCAGGGTAAAGGGACTAATGCCAGGATTACACGTTGGTTCCTGGCGCTCCAAGAATTTAAGTTTGTAGTGGAGCATAGGCCCGGGAGACTGCATCAAAATGCAGATGCCCTCTCCCGAGTCCATTGTTTGAGCTCCACTGTTGCCTCCACCTCCTTGGCGTTGGGGCACAGGGGGGGGGGGATATGTACAGGACGCCATGGCTGGGTCCTGGAAGGACGTTATATTTCCCCTCTGTTTGGACTGTGGTGCCTTTAAGGGAACGGAAAGGGTTAACGCACCTGTGTAAGGAAGTAGTTTAAAGCAGACAGGAAGTGCAGGTGAGAGTGGAGGAGTGTAGGAGAGTCCAATGCATGGTGAATGGTGGACAAGGAAAGCTGTGGAAGCTATGAAAAGCTGTGAAAGGACTTGGCAGTGTCCTGCCTAAAAACCTGCTACTGAAGGACTTACCTGGAAGGACTGTTTAACTGCGATAGCAGTTCTGAGCTGTACAAGTCGGTGAGACTGTTATTTCTTTTGTTTTTGCTGCTGCTAAGCCATTTAAGTTTAATAAACCATAGCTTTGATTTAAGAAGCCTGTGTCCTGCGATCAAGCTGGTCCCCCAAACATTACAATATATATATGGCTGCTTATACTGTTACACCATTTAACATTTTTCTTAAACATTATCTAATTATTCATTATTATTACTCTTGTCTAGGTCTTCAAACACCTCTTTCATATCTACTTTAAGCAGCCATATCGCAATATTCTCCCTCTATCCCCCAAACCCCCCTTACTTCTAATGTCCTACCCTCCCCATCCCCCCTCTACCTCTCCCCCCCCCAAAGAAAAAAAAAAACACCATCCTCGCTGCCCCCCTCTCCCCTCTCCCCATCCCCCACCTCAAAGGTCTCGTTCTCTGAATCTTATGTAAGGGGTCCACACCTGTCTATACTTCTCCTCTTGCTCTCTTATTCCCATGGTCAAGTTCTCCATCTGCTGAATTTCTGTTACTCTTCCTAACCATTGTTGTCTAGTCGGTGTAGACGTGCTTTTCCACAAAATTGGAATGCATGCCCTTGCTGCCGTCAATAAATGTCTAAGCAGGGAGTTTTTAAACTTTGCCATGGAAAATGGGAAGTCGTATAGTAAGTAGGTAGCTGGATTATCTCCCAGATCTACTTCTATGATTTCTTTTACCGTGTCTGCGACCATTTTCCCGAATTCTTTCAATTTTACACATTCCCAGAATATATGTATCATGGTGCCCTCTTCATTTCCACACCTCCAACACTGACCTGATACGTCTGGAAATAACCGTTTTAATAACACTGGAGTTTTATACCATCTGGTTAAGATCTTGTAACCCCCCTCCTGGTATCTAGTAGCTAAAGAGGCCTTATGCGTAAAATTGAAAATTTTTGTTTTCTGAGTCTCTGAGAATTTAATCCCCAACTCTCTTTCCCATGCTTGTATGAAGGGTAATTCTTTTGGGGCTTCCGAATCTATCAACAGGCTATACATTAATGACAGACCATGCCTCATCGGTTCTCCCTTCAAACATATTTCCTCAAACCCTGAAAGATCTCTAATCATTCTACCTTGTGGGTTCATTGCTCTAATAGCAGCTCTCAGTTGGATTTGTCTCATTGCACTTTCTTCACAGTTGAAGGTTTTACATCTTGTGTGAACATTGCAATTTCTATAGACTTTCTCCCATTGACAACGAACTTAGAGGTAACGTGCAAAACCCAAATCTAACAAGCAGCTCCTTAGGGGGTAGTGCTACACGTGGGGGCTCGTCCGGGATATGTGCCGTTGCCTCTGACAACTGGATTAATGTGTTTTTGCTTTATTGAAAGTCTGCAATCAAGAAAGTGTTGGACTGTGCTTTAAAAGAGAGGGATTAAGGGTACAGATCACTTTGCCACATGCGTGGGCCGAGCCAGAAAGGAGAAAGCCCGCGAGCTACGTGCCAAAAGTGCAAAAGGGGAGGAGTTCCCGCCAACTGCGTGAAACACGTGTTGTGTGTGTAATGGAGAAAGTTAGTAGGAGTTGGCGCCTGCCTCGCAAATACTATTCCAGTATGTGTAAGAATAAATAAATTAATTAATTAATTAATTTATAAGTGTGCTTCCAGTGGCGTGCTAAGAAAATGATAAAACAGTATATATTAAATGATATTGCAGGATAAAATATTCCAATAGTGCACGTGAAGGTGCTGGTTATAATAAAATTACGGTGAACAGTCCATATGCGACTATTTTATCACAAAAGTGCTGGGTGTTGCATAATAAGGTGCTTTGTGCCAGTTTCAACCTTGTTGCCGTGTGCCACACAGTGCCCTCTTCTTTTGTGCTCTGATATGGCCCGCACTCACCAGATCCTACACCCCCTCTTGGGGTGAAAAGCTTTCACAGTGTATGCCCTGTGCTGCACTCTGGAAATTTCTCGTCCCCCTGTATTCCTCTTCAATTTCCAATGTTAATTCATATGCAAAGCGAGAGGGATCCCAATAGTGTGATACCATCAAAAAAGCATTTGCCTTTATTGTTAAAAACTGGGTACTCACAATTTGGCAGATTAAAACAAGCGGTGAAAAGATCGTTTTTTTCGGAAGTGTGTCGTGGCAGCGTCTGTTTGCTTGACCGGTTTCGTCATCAGACGTCATCTGGAGCATACAGACCGTCACTTTCACTTCCTATTTATCATCACAATGCGTCCTATACTACGGCCGCCATTTTCCTTGCGATTTTTAGAAACAAAGTCCATTTGATTGAATTCCTATGGACGGCGGCCATCTTTGGTGAGATTTTACAGACCGAAGACTAAAATAGTCGTCATCTGATTCCAATTTTAAAACGGACGCATTGTGACTGCTTTTACACAAAACGAAGATATATAAAAACATTTAAAAACAATACGAAGGCATAAAACATATAGAAACAAATCTTATTTCACAGAATTTGAGAACGAGTAACAATGAATTTATAAATTGTAAACCACAAGTCTAAAATGGATATGCTGAAAAACATATTTTTATGTCTGATGTTGCTTCACTGCCTATCAGTGGCCATCTATAATAGCATATACCTTTGTGCTAAAAATGAAAATAATTAATATTATTAAGTTGTATAAATAAATAAAATATTTGGAATATTGTGTAATTTCTGGGGGTAGGAGGTTGTACTCATTAAAATGGTGGAGTAAGTGCAATAAAAAAATATATAATAAAATAAAAATAAAAATAAGTGAAATACCCTGAAGGTGGATTGAGGGAATTATACTGCCCTATAAAAAAATTGATTCTGTTAAAATGGAAATAAAAAATAAAATTAGTCAGGAAGCAGTTTAAAGGGGTGTTCCAGTCATTTTTTATGTTTATTAAAAGTCAGCAGCTACAAAAAGTGTAGCTGCTGGCTTTTAATAAACATACACTCACCTGCTCCACGTTCCAGCGACGTGCCGGCCGGGGTTCCGCTCCTCTCCCCCCCCTCTCAGGCCGGCGTCTTCATCCGAAGTGTGGGCACCCGGGCGTGACAGCTTTCGGCTCCACGGCTGGGCACTCACTGCGAATGCGCGAGCGTCACTGCGCATTCGCGAGCGGCGCTGCACCATTCAATTGGACAGGCGATCGCCTGGGACCTGTCACGTGTCCCAAGCGATCGCCTACAGGGAGGGGCTGCAGAAAAGCGATTAGACTATTCGCCTTAGCAGCCCCCCAGTGGAAGAAGGAAGTGGGACAGGAAGTCCCACTCCTCTTGAAGCCCCCACTCCCCCTCCCCAAAAAATTACATGCCAAATGTGGCATGTAAGGGGGCGAGGAGTGGATTAAGCGGAAGTTCCACTTTAAGTCCAAATCTACACACACGTGGCTCAAGTCCTGCGGGAACGTGTGGGAACGGAGTTACTGCACTTTTTTCACAGCAGGAACTCAGTTCCCTTTGCAGGACTAGAGCAGGCAAGCTGCCCGAGCCAATCCTTTACTAAGCGGCGATGGCCAGCTCGAGTCACTGTCAGGGGCAGGCGAACCTTAGTAATCCTTTATGTTACTGGCTGCTTCCTGTATATGGATTCATCGGGTAGTGTGCGGGTATTCCGTCACTTCCTCGATGCCGCAATGTCTCCTGGGAGCTTTTGTCATTGTTCCAAGGAGACATTGCGGAGGTCTGCCGCAAGTTATCGTGGGTTTATGACAGAACTTGCTTCTTTCTAAATCCCGTGATAACTCGCGGCAGACCTTGCGGCATCGAGGAAGTGACGGAATACCCACACACTACACGATGAATCCATATACAGGAAACGGACAGTAACAAAGGATTACTAAGGTACAGTGGATTGAAAAAAAAAGTAATTATGCATATGAGCGTATCATTTTTATTTATTTTTTGATGGGGGAGTGTATCTTGGGTGGGAGTTCCCACACTTTTTTCCCCAGGACTTGACCCCTGGCGCCAAAGACCAGAAGTGTCCCACACATTTCTATGTTGGTATGTTAATTTTTCTCTTATCAGTCGTTCATTAACGTGTTCCACCCATTGTCCCTAGTGGGCACCCTGGGGACGATCCACAATTGTGCAATCAGTTTTGCGTGCAGCATACAATAGTCGTAAAACCGCTGTATGAGCAGGGCCGGATTCCAGACAAGGCCAACAAGGCCAGGCCTCGGGGCGGCAGTGGGTGCAGGGGCGGCACTGCAGCTGAGAGGACACTTTCACTTTCATTTCAGGAGTTCCCCCCTGTCATGTCACGGATGGTGAGAGGATTGAAAACAGAGGGAGATGGTTCTCAATGTAATTTTCGGCAGGAGCAATCCCCCCCCCCCCCTGGTTCTCAATGTCGCTTTCGGCGGCAGCACCCCCCAATGATCAGTGTCATTTTTGGCAGCAACACCCCCCCCCCCCCCCCCACCGATTCTCAATGTCATTTTCGGCAGCAGCACCCCCCCCTGCTTCCGAGTGTGCGGCGGATAGTGTGCGGCGGGGGCAACATTGAAGGACCCGGCCTTGGGGCGGCAAAGGGAGTAAATCCGGGGCCTGTGTATGAGCCAAAGGAGTTAGGGTCTCCTCGTCCAGGGTGCCGAGCAGATACACAACTGGGTTTCCGTGGAATAGTTATCCTATAAACCTGAGATATCAAGTCAACAACCTCCTTCCAGTAGCGGAAGAGTTTGGGGCATTTGCAAAGCCCGATCTATACCTTTAATTTGAAACTCTGGCTGGCTGGATATTATGGAACATTTGCCTTTATTGAATTTGTTGTACATGCTGTCAAGTTTAACTCTGGGGCTACCTTATTCCTTCTATTTCTGTTTGCTCTCTTACAACACACTAATTTGTGTATAAAGGTTTGACACTGGGAAGATGCATAATAGTAGATAATAGGATTGAGACAACAGCTCAAGTTACTCATACTGGCAGATAGGATGTAAGCGAAATTCAGAGAGTCATCACTGTACCTAAAAATCAGCAGGTAGGAAGTTAGAAAGAGAATATTGGTTGGGCCAAAGCAAAGGGCAAATACAAAAAGGACAACCGCAGTCAAGTAGATGGCTCGAGATCTCCGACGTGTGCATTTAACTTGTGGTAGACAGAGACTGCATATGGTTCCAATGTAACATACAGTTGTAACAATTAAAGGTATGAAGAAGAAAACTATGAGATAAGGAATGAAATAGTAAAAATAAAGGCCTTTTAAATCTTTTGAGTCCATCACATCATAACAAGTTGTAATTTTTAGTGCAGGGAGCACATAGGTTTGCCTGGCAATGAGAAGAGGCACGATGCTGACCAATGAGATGATCCAGATGATACCACACACCAGCCAGGATCGTTTCACTGTACGCCAGGCGAGAGACCGCACCGGGAACACTACCGCCACAAATCGGTCAACGCTGATACTCGTCATGAGCAGGATGGAGCAGTACATGTTGCAGAATAATACCGCCATGACGAAGCGACACATCCCTTCTCCGATGATCCAGTTGTTTCCAGAGAATCGGTAAACAATGCGAAAAGGCAAGGCGCAAACAAAGATGATATCTGTAGCAGCAAGGTTCAACATGTATACAACTGATGGCTTCTTCACCTTCATCTTCACTACAAAAATAAAGATTGCCACGATATTGAGAGGAAGAGCCAAAAGGACCACAACCGTAAAGAATGATGGTATGAATCGTTAGCCACCAACTACTAGGGGAGACTATAAAGTCTTTTGAGGAAATGTTATATTCCACGATTCCTCTTGCATTATGGAAGTTTATGGTCCACATATGGTTCACATCTGGAAAGAGAAGAAAATATAAGCATAAGGGATAACACACAAAAAAATTAGGGCTTACTGATTACAATTTTCGTGTTTTTGTTCCCCTTTTCTCAGCCTTTATTTCACAGCTTTTATTTCACAGAAAGCACAACATCTGCAAGTCCCACCTATGTTCAAGAGCACCTGTCACGTAGACCCAGGCACGAGAAAAAAAAGCCCCAGGAATGTGAAAAAAAAAGCCCCAAGCATGTGAAAAAAAAGACACAGGCACGTGAAAAAGTCCTAGGCACGTGAAAAAAGCCCCAGGCACGTGAAAAAAGCCCCAGGCACGTGAAAAAGCCCCAGGCACGTCAAAGTCTTCCTGGAAAAAAATCATGGGGGCTCCAGGAGGATACATTTGTAAAAGTCCCAGACACATGAAAAGACCCAGGCACGTGAAAAAAAAGCCCCAGGAACGTTAAAAAAAGCCCCAAGCATGTGAAAAAAAAAGACCCAGGCACGTGAAAAAGTCCTAGGCACGTGAAAAAAGCCCCAGGCAAGTGAAAAAAGCCCCAGGCAAGTCTTCCTGGAATGAAATCATGGGGGCTCCAAGAGGAAAAAAAAAAATGGCCCAATTCTGCTGGAATGGATTTTGCAGTTGAACTTTTTCCGGGCCATTGCCAATGTTTTGGTGCCAAGAGATCAGTGACAATACTTCGAGGGAATCATTTTGAGTGCTTCTTGAAATGAACAAACAACTTTCAAAAACAAGAAAAAGTGCAAAAAAAATTGTTTCTGTCCAGGAATTCTACGAAACCAAATAGTTTTAGTACATTTTCCCAGGACACGTAGTGCCATGTGTCTTTATGGGGAGATAACAGGAGGTAGAAAGGGGGGATAGGGCAAAACAAAGGAGGTGTACATTGCCCACTAATGGGCATCATTGGTTTCTCTAGCTGCTAGATCCGGGATGAATATGGCGGAGGTTTGCGATATGGGTATGGCTTCGTGTTTGATCGATTTGTTTTCAATCGATTAATCGACTAATTTTGATTAATTTTAATGCACATACATTTTTTGGATCACCACCATATATAGTCCCCACTGTAATATCCACAGACATCTCCCCACTGTAATATACACACACATCTTCCCCACTGTAATATCCACAGACATCTCCCCCACTGTAATATCCACAGACATCTCCCCCCACTGTAATATCCACAGACATCTCCCCCCACTGTAATATTCACAGACATCTCCCCACTGTAATATCCACAGACATCTCCCCCACTGTAATATCCACAGACATCTCCCCCTCTGTAATATGGTCCACATCTCCCCCACTGTATAGGAAGATTAGTGCTCTCTTACCAGAGAAGCCGGGCGAATACGAGCAGTTGAGGCCAGGTGATGACATCAGTGTGCTGCTCTATGCTCACCTAGGCCGCCGCCGGGGTGAACCAAGATGGCCGCCGCTCCGGGAGCTAGGCCGAAGCCGCGGCCTTTCCTATGGTCGAAGCAGCAGCGGAACTCCGCGGTCACGTGGTGTGCCGATCCGCATATGGTGACCCGTTCGGATCACGGATCATTTACGATCCGTTGCACCACTAGTACCGATCAAAATAATTTTGATCGATCAAAAAAAATAACGATTAATCGAGGAATTAATCTTTAATTTCCAAAGCCCTAAAAAAAATACAATTCCTGGCACTCTAATATGCAACAAAGGATATTGTATAAAAGTTTTGAAGTTGTGAAAAATAAGAATTGTAAATAGGTGGTCTTAAACTTCCAAGATAACGCAAGAATGACACATGTTTGATGCTCATTGGCAGGGGTAACCAAAAGAATCCTCACAAATAGGGATGAGCTTTGGGTCAAGGTTGGGTTCTACCAACCCAATCGCAGTTCGAATGTAGCCATTTGCCATCATAGCAACCAAGTACCAATAATACACTTTCAGGACTATGAACGTAGAGTAGGTCTAAAGGGGTATCAGAGTAAAGGGGGCTGAATACAAATGCATGCCATACTTTTCACTAGGGTTGTCCCGATAGCACTTTTTTGAGACCGAGTACAAGTACCAATACTTTTTTTCAAGTACACGCCGATACCGAATAACAATACTTTTTTTAATGTCATGTGACAGTATTTTTTTTTTCTTACGGCTCCTACCTCCGCTCTCCATCCTGACAGATTGAGGGGGGAGAGAGGACAGCACAGAACACAGGGGGGGGGGGGAGAGGACAGCATGGAACACGGGGGGAAAGAAAGCACAGCACGGGGGAAAGAGAGGACAGCACGGAACACGGGGGAAAGAGAGCACAGCACGGAACACGGGGGAAAGAGAGCACAGCACGGAACACGTGGGAAAGAGAGCACAGCACGGAACACGTGGGAAAGAGAGCACAGCACGGAACACGGGGGAAAGAGAGGACAGCACGGAACACGGGGGGGGGGGAGAGGACAGCATGGAACACGGGGGGAAAGAAAGCACAGCACAGGGAAAAGAGAGGACAGAACGGAACATGGGGGAAAGAGAAGACAGCATGGAACACGGGGGAAAGAGAGGACAGCACGGAACACGGGGGAAAGAGAGGACAGCACGGAACACGGGGGAAAGAGAGCACAGCACGGAACACGTAGGAAAGAGAGCACAGCACGGAACATGTGGGAAAGAGAGCACAGCACGAAACACGGGGGAAAGAGAGGACAGCACGGAACACGGGGGAAAGAGAGCACAGCACGGAACAAAGGGGAAAGAGAGCACAGCACGGAACACGGGGGAAAGAGAGCACAGCACGGAACACGGGGGAGAGAGAGCACAGCACGGAACACGGGGGAAAGAGAGCACAGCACGGAACACGGAGGGAAAGAGAGGACAGCACGGAACACGTGGGAAAGAGAGCACAGCACGGAACATGAGAAATGGGGGAAAGCATGGGGGAAAGACAGCACAGGGGGGAGAAGACTTGCAACTCCCCTGCCTGCCCAGGTATCGGCTGAGGCATCGGAGCATTTCCCCCGAGTACAAGTACTCTGAGAAATGCTTGGTATCGGTACCGATACCGATACTAGTATCGGTATCGGGACATCCCTACTTTTCACATAATTATTTAGTAAAATAAAGTAGTTAAAGTAAAATAAATTGAAAACCATTTATAATTTCCCTTCCACTTCACAATTATGTGCCACTTTGTTTTGGTCTATCACATAAAATCCCAATAAAATACATTTACAATTTTAGTTGTAACATAACAAAATTAGGAAAATTTCAAGGGGTATGAATACTTTTTCAAGGAATTGTATCTGACAAGTAGCTAGATCTTCAATTGCCTACACCTTAGCTAGATTTATTTTCTATTAAATTGGGTCTTTCCCTTTATTTTTCTAGATGATAACTTTAACCACTTCAGTACTGGGCTCTTTCACCCCCTTCCTGCCAAGGCCAAAAAATAATGATATCTAGGAAGTTTGGCATCTTCATGATTCGGCACTTCTTTCGATTTTGAATTTTATATTTAGTTGGGCTACTGCTAGGTCCTGACTATGCTGGACAAGGCCTCTGTATCTCTTTCTTTTTCTTGTTCTTGTCTTTACCTTTCTTTCTTTCTTTCTTTCTGTCTTTTATACCTTATCAATTAATTAACCTCTTATGCCACGTACACACGATCAGTCCATCCGATGAGAACGGACCGATGGACCGTTTTCATCGGTTAACCGATGAAGCTGACTGATGGTCCGTCGCGCCTACACACCATGGGTTAAAAAAACGATTGTGTCAGAATGCGGTGATGTAAAACACAACGACGTGCTGAAAAAAATGAAGTTCAATGCTTCCAAGCATGCGTCGACTTGATTCTGAGCATGCATGGATTTTTAACTGATGCTTGTGCCTACTAACGATCGGTTTTGTCCTATCGGTTATGAATTCATCGGTTAATTTTAAAACAAGTTGCTTTTTTTTTAACCGATGGTTAACTAACCGATGGCGCCCACACCTGATCGGTTTTGACCGATGAAAACGGTCCATCAGACCATTCTCATCGGTTTAACCGATCGTGTGTACGCGGCATTAGGTAAAGAGCAAATTAATTGGTTTAAACATGGTACCCTCGTCCTGAAAAGTATTGAATAGAAATAGGACTTACGGGACCCCAATACCCGAAAGACCAAAACAGAAAAAGGGGGCAGTAGTACTATTGCGGTACAAAGCTGAGTAGGTAAACTCACACAGAGTAGATAGAATAAAAGTTTATAAATTTGTTGACATGATATCAAAAAAATAAAAGACATCAAAACGACATAGACAATAAAAAACAATACAAGGTGCCTTCACTCCTTCACTCTTCCATCCCCTTTCTCTTTTCTTCCTCCTGCCCCATCATACCCCCCCCCCCTCCCCGTTACCTTGTCCCTTACTCTTCCTCCTCTCCTTCTCCTCCTTCCCCCTCCCTCCCCTTCCTTTCCCCCCCTCCCAACCTTCCCCCTCCCCATCCTTCCCCACCCCCCACCTCCCAACCTTCCCCCTCCCCATCCCCTTCCTTCCCCCCCTTCCCCACCTCCCAACCTTCCCCCCTTCTCCTTTCCCCCTTTCCTCTCCCCCCCCACTTTCTCTCTTTTCCTTCCCCCCTCCAGTGAGGCATGGACACAGTGAGGAATGGACACAGTGATGCATGCACATGGACACAGTGAGGCAAAGTGAGACATAGTGAGGCATGGGCACAGTGAGGCATGCACATGGACACAGTGAGCCAAAGTGAGGCACAGTGAGGCACAGTGAGGCATGGGCACAGTGAGGCATGGACACAGTGAGGTATGAACACAGTGAGGCATGCACATGGACACAGTGAGGCGAAGTGAGACACAGTGAGGCATGGGCACAGTGAGGCATGGACACAGTGAGGCATGGGCACAGTGGGGCATGGACACAGTGAGGCATGGGCACAGTGGGGCATGGACACAGTGAGGCATGGACACAGTGAGGCATGGGCACAGTGAGGCATGGACACAGTGAGGCATGGACACAGTGAGGTATGAACACAGTGAGGCATGCACATGGACACAGTGAGGCGAAGTGAGACACAGTGAGGCATGGGCACAGTGAGGCATGGACACAGTGAGGCATGGGCACAGTGGGGCATGGACACAGTGAGGCATGGGCACAGTGGGGCATGGACACAGTGGGGCATGGACACAGTGAGGCATGGGCACAGTGAGGCAAAGTGAGGCATGCAGATGGACACCCTAGGCTTATACTCGAGTCAATAAGTTTTCCCATTTTTTTGTGGCACAATTAGGTGCCTCGGCTTATATTCGGGTCGGCTTATACTCGAGTATATATGGTATATATTGAATTATCTGCCTTACTATATGGCAATTATGTCATTTTTGAAAAGTTGGAAATTGTATTCACTAATAATAATAATAATAATCTTTACTTTACTGACTTTATTATTGAGTGTGTTGCGCCTCATCTAAAGTCCCACCGGCAATTCATGTTTCTTTGTATATTGTGTTGGGATGAAGACATTTTATGGGGCACATCCAAACATATTTTGTTAGTTAATTGTAAACAACTTTGATCTTCAAATCATTTTTTATATACAGTATATATATATATATAAAAGAAAGGATAAATAAATTACAACATAACCATACCAGTCCCATCTGTGTAGGTCTTGTGTACATGCATATAACAAATCCTCGGGGCAAGTCAGAAAAAAATCAGAAAGTTCCCAAGACACTCGTTCCATGGAAATCACACCTCATAGCTGCATAACCACTTCAAATTCAGGCCGTTTTAAAATGGCCTAAGGACGTGAAGTGATTGTTTCTGATATTATTTCTTATTTCTGAACCTAATCGAGAAAAATAGAAAAACTAAGGCCAAAATGTATGGCTGCTTCATATTAACTACCGTTTAACCACTTCCCGCCCGGCCTATAGCAGAATGACAGCCGAGAAGTAGTTCAGTTATCCTGACTGGGTGTCATATGACGTCCAGCAGGATAACAGCCGCCTCGTGCCCGTTGGGGCACTGTGCCCATGCCTCACTGTGCCCATGCCTCACTGTGTCCATGACTAGACTGACGTTTAACATGGGAGTCTATGGAAGGGGTGCCCGGCATTGAAAAATCGGTGCTCCCCGGGCGTCAGTTCCCCAGACAACAAACTTTGCACACTTGTAGAGGAGAAATGGGGCTACATGTGTGCCAAGTTCCGGGTCTAGGGCACCTACGACTGGCTGGTACCGGGTCCCCAAATTCACAGAAGAAATTACCATTTAACATGGGAGTCTATGGAAGGGGTGCCTGGACAACAAAGTTTGCACACTTGTAGAGAAGAAATGGGGCTACATGTGTGCCAAGTTTGGGGTCCAGGGGACCTATGGCCGGCCGGTACCGGGTCCCCAAAATCCGGGAGAGCAGGCGCAAAAGGGTGACTCGAGTATAAGCCGAGGGGGGCATTTTCAGCACAAAAAAATGTGCAGAAAAAACTTGGCTTATACTCTAGTATATACGGTAAGTCCAGGGCTTTTTTTCTCAGACAAAAGGTGCAGGAACTCCCCTTTTCTGAGTCACTTGTTTTCTCCACCCCTACCCACCTCCGAGCAACGTCCCTTGGTTCCATCCCCTACTCACCTCCCAGTACCGCCCCTTTTAGACAATACAGAACCAAGTATCATTTTGTTGTGCTAAGTAATTTGTATGGAATTTGGTTTCCCCTTCAGCCAGCAACAATAGATCCTCCTAACAATGTACCACCCACAACAAAATCCTCCCCCCCAGCAACAATAGAATCGCAGCAGCATCAACAAATCTCCGCACAGCCAGCATTAATAGACTCTTTGGCAGCCATCAACAATAGACCCCTCCCCCAACAGTAGATCTCCTTCAGCAACAACTGACCCCCCCCCAGCAACAATAGGTCCCCCACCAGCAATACTAGACCTCCTCAGCAACAATAGACCCCCCTGCAAAAATAGATCCCCTCCAGCTAGAATAGATCCGCCAGCAGTGAGCATAAATACCCTGCAGCACCCCTTGACATTACATACAGTCAGTCCAGGAGGTGCCGGAACTGCATTCCCCCTCGTTCCCGCTGAAAAAAAGCCCTGGGTAAGTCTATATACAGTAAAAAGAAACATAGAAAAATGACGGCAGAAAAAAAGACCAAGTGGTCCATTGAGCCTGCCCATTTTTTTAGTATAGATCTAGGTGTGTCCCATGCATGTTTGAAACCATTTACTGTTGACTGGCTTGCTACCTCGTTTATTCCAAGTATCAACTACCCTTTCAGTAAAATAATACTTTCTAATATTAGTTTTGAACTTTCCTTTAGTTAGTTTGAGGTCATGTCCCCGTGTTCTTGATCTTGGCTTCATATTGAAAATACTGCCCTCTTGAACCTTATTCACCCACTTGATGCATTTGCAGGTTTCAAATCAGGTCTCCCCTTTCCCTTCTTTTCTCCAGACTGTACAGATTAAGTTCTTGATTGATTGATTGATTGATTGATTTTTGAGCTTAATTAGGCGCCAAATGCCCACTGTGAAGTGAGCGTCTTGAAGTTGCTGTCCATATGTTTTATCCCCCAGACCTTTCACCACCATTGTTACCCGTCTCTGGCCTTGTTCTCTCTTATCAATATCTTTCTGTAGGTGAGGTCTCCAGAACTGGACACAATATTCTAAATGAGGTCTCACTAAAGATCTATATTGGGGAATCAGGACCTCCTTCCTCCTGCTGGTGACCCCTCTAGTCAGGGCAGGACTTAGGGTGGTGGGGGCCCCTGGGCTTGAGTGTTGAAGGGGCCCCCTGGAGCCGAGAATTGGGGGGGATCGAAGTTGTTGAGCGGGGGGGGGGGGGCGAATTGAAGTTGTTGAGCGGGGGGGAGCGCATTAAAGTATTTTGCAGTTGTTGAGGGGGGGGAGTGCCTCTCACCTGTGCCAACAGCCGGGGCCACAGACTGTCATTAGCCCGGCTGTCGGCTTTCTTCCCTTCAGCTGCCACAGTCCTCCACACACCACTCCGGTTCCTCCTGCTTCCGTGCTGCCTCCTCTTGCAGTGCGGGAAAATCCCTTTTGCGGGACTGCGGGAAGAAGCTGTCTGTGCGGGAAAGTCCCACAGAATCCGTGCGTGTTGGGAGGTATGCGCAGGGCCGCCATCAGGAATTTTGGGGCCCCTTGCACAGCTTAAGGCATGGGCCCCCTGAAGCAGAGAACCTAGGGGGGGTGGGGGTGCTGCCGCCTGAAATTGAGAAGCGTGGGGGCTGCCGCAAATTGAGAAGCGGGGGGGGCCTTTACAAAAAAAAGAAGAAATAAAGAAGAAAACAAATATATATAAATATATGTAGCCACCCGGGGCCCTGGGGACCTCTGGGCCTTTTAATAAAAAGAAAAAATAAACCTCTGGGCCCTTTAATAATAAAAAAAAAAACATTTATAAAAAATACATAAAAAAAGGGAGGTTGCCAAACCCGGGGGCCCTGGGGACCTCTGGGCCCCTGGGAACCTCTGGGCCTTTTAATAAAAAATAAAAAAATAAACAAAAATAAAAAAATAAACATTTATAAAAAAAATAAAAAAAGGGGGGGTTGCCACATGGGGTCCTGGGGACCTCTGAGCCCTTTAATAAAAAAAAAAATATATATATATAAAAAAAAATGTAATTTTTTTTATAAAAAAATAAAAAAGGTGGGTTGCCGTCCGGGGCCCTGGAGACCCCTGGGCCCTTTAATAATAATAAAAAAATATATATATATATATATATATATATATATATATATATATTATATATATAAAAATAAAAAAAACATTTTTTTACAAAAAAATACATAAAAAAAAGGGGGGTTGCCGTCCGGGGCCCAGGGGGCCTCCGGGCCCCTGGGGACCTCCGGACCCCTAAAAAAAAAAAAAAAAAAAAAAAAAATTTTTTTTTTTTTTTTTTTAAAGGGGGCCCCCTATTGGGTGGGGCCCCTGGGCTTGAGCCCAGTCAAGGCCAATGGTAAGTCCGGCCCTGCCTCTAGTGATATAAAGGTCTATATAGAGGAATCAGGACCTCCTTCCTCCTGGTGATCCCTCTAGTGATATAAAGATCTATATAGAGGAACCAGGACCTCCTTCCTCCTGCTGGTGACCCCTCTAGTGATATAAAGACCTATATAGAGGAACCAGGACCTCCTTCCTCCTGCTGGTGATCCCTCTAGTGATATAAAGATCTATATAGGGGAATCAGGACCTCCTTCCTCCTGCTGGTGATCCCTCTAGTGATATAAAGTTCTATATAGAGGGATCAGGACCTCCTTCCTCCTGCTGGTGATCCCTCTAGTGATATAAAGATCTATATAAGGGAATCCGGACCCCCTTCTCCTTGCTGGTGACCCCCATAGTGATATAAAAATCTATATAGGGGAATCAGGACCTCCTTCCTCCTGCTGGTGACCCCTCTAGTGATCTAAAGACCTATATAGGGGAATCAGGACCTCCTTCCTCCTGGTGATCCCTCTAGTGATCTAAAGATCTATATAGAGGAACCAGGACCTCCTTCCTCCTGCTGGTGATCCCTCTAGTGATATAAAGATCTATATAGAGGAATCAGGACCTCCTTCCTCCTGGTGATCCCTCTAGTGATATAAAGATCTATATAGGGGAATCAGGACCCCCTTCCTCCTGGTGATCCCTCTAGTGATATAAAGATCTATATAGAGGAATCAGGACCTCCTTCCTCCTGCTGGTGATCCCTCTAGTGATATAAAGATCTATATAGGGGAATCAGGACCCCCTTCTCCTTGCTGGTGACCCCCATAGTGATATAAAAATCTATATAGGGGAATCAGGACCTCCTTCCTCCTGCTGGTGACCCCTCTAGTGATCTAAAGACCTATATAGGGGAATCAGGACCTCCTTCCTCCTGGTGATCCCTCTAGTGATATAAAGATCTATATAGAGGAATCAGGACCTCCTTCCTCCTGCTGGTGATCCCTCTAGTGATACAAAGATCTATATAGAGGAACCAGGACCTCCTTCCTCCTGCTGGTGATGCCTCTAGTGATATCAAGATCTATATAGAGGAACCAGGACCTCCTTCCTCCTGCTGGTGATCCCTCTAGTGATCTAAAGACCTATATAGAGGAATCAAGACCTCCTTCCTCCTGCTGGTGGCCCCTCTAGTGATATAAAGATCTATATAGAGGAACCAGGACCTCCTTCCTCCTGCTGGTGACCCCTCTAGTGATATAAAGATCTATATAGAGGAAACAGGACCTCCTGCGAGTGACCCCTCTAGTGATATAAAGATATATATAGAGGAAACAGGACCTCCTTCCTCCTGCGAGTGACCCCTCTAGTGATATAAAGATCTATATAGAGGAACCAGGACCTCCTTCCTCCTGCTGGTGACCCCTCTAGTGATATAAAGATCTATATAGAGGAAACAGGACCTCCTTCCTCCTGCGAGTGACCCCTCTAGTGATATAAAGATCTATATCGAGGAACCAGGACCTCCTTCCTCCTGCTGGTGGCCCCTCTAGTGATACAAAGATCTATATAGAGGAACCAGGACCTCCTTCCTCCTGTTGGTGACCCCTTTAGTGATGCATTCTAGAATTATATTCCCTTTCCCCTCTGCCTGGTCACACTGTTTGTTCATTTTGCAATCATCTGAAATAAGTACCCCCAATTATTTTTCCTCTTTAGTGCCGGCCAACACTGTAGTCTACCAAATTCAGAGCAATAAAACAGAAACTGGACAATTCTTGGGATTTTTACACATTGCTTGGTGCTCCTTGCCATGATTGTGGCAGCGCATGAAAACCCCAAATCCACAATCTCAGAAAACAGAGAAGGGGTGGTGGGCTGAGAGGAGAAGTGGGCTAAGAGGGGTGGTGGGCTGACAGAGAGGGGGTGGGCTGAGAGGGGGGTGGTGGGCTGAGAGAGGAGGGGTGGGCTGAGAGAGGAGGGGTGGGCTGACAGAGAAGGAGTGGGTGGTGTGCTGACAGAGTGGGGGGGCAGGCTGACAGAGGAGGGGTGGGCTGAGAGGGGTGGTGGGCTGACAGAGAGGGGGTGGGCTGAGAGGGGGGTGGTGGGCTGAGAGAGGAGGGGTGGGCTGAGAGAGGAGGGGTGGGCTGACAGAGGAGGTGTGGGTGGTGTGCTGACAGAGGGGGGCAGGCTGACAGAGGAGGGGTGGGCCGAGAGGGGGGGTGGGCTGACAGAGGGGGGTGGGTGGTGTGCTGACAGAGGGGGGGCAGGCTGACAGAGGAGGGGTGGGCCGAGAGGGGGGGTGGGCTGACAGAGGGGGGTGGTGTGCTGACAGAGGAGGGGTGGGCTGAGAGGGGCGTGGGCTGACAGAGGGGGGATGGGCTGAGAGGGGGGTGGGTGGTGTGCTGACAGAGGGGGGTAGGTGGTGTGCTGACAGAGGGGGGTAGGTGGTGTGCTGACAGAGGGGGGTAGGTGGTGTGCTGACAGAAGAGGGGTGGGCTGAGAGGGGGGTGTGTTGACAGAGGGAGGGTGGCTGACAAAGGGGGGCTGACAGAGAGGTGGCTGGGGAGGGGCGCAGATGAGACTGAGAGACCTCAGAAACACACAGCGCCCCAGGCAGAGAGGCGGGACTCCAGCAAGTGGTCACTACCAGCCCCGCTTGGCTGCATCCACACGTGACCAGCTCCGCTGATCTATCTGCAGGGCACTCGCAACACAAACGCCCTGCGATTGGCCGAACAGGGTCGTGTGCGGCCACACGCTGTCGAATTCTGGGCCTTGCATCATGACTACAAGTCCCAGAATTCCACACTGTGCGGCCGCACATGACCCTGTTCGGCCAATCACAGGGCGTTTGTGTGGCCTGCTGCATACAAGTCCCAGAATGCCACAGAATGCGGGCGATTTCATCACAGAAAAAAAAACGGCAGCAAGGGCCACGGCAGTTTTGCACACAAGTCGGGACGGCCTGGGGGGAAATCTCCACCCCTCCCCCTGGCCCAGCCCACCCCTGCTGGTCTTCCATAACACCTCAGCAGTGCCACAGGCAGATCGCTTCCGTGCCACGCCGCATTGAGGCAGTAATTGCTGCAAAAGGGGCCCAAACCAAGTACTGAGTACATTGCATGCTTCTACTTTTCAGAGGTCCGATATTGTTCTATGTACGGTCCTTGTTTTATTGATTGCATGTAATAATCTAATTTTCTGAGATTGTGGATTTGGGGTTTTCATGAGCTGTAAACCATAACCATCACAATGATGACAAATCACGGCTTGAACTATCTTGCTTTGCATGTAATGAGTCTCATATATTAGTTTCACCTTTTTAGTGAAATAAATTAACTTTTGCACGATATTCTATTTTTTTGAGTATCACCTGTATATGTATATTTCAACACTACACTTGTAACAATGGGTAAGGTGTCTGTCTATAGGTATCAGAAAAAAATCTTATAATTTTACTATAAAAATAATAAAATGAAATACAGATGCAGCCCCCTCACAATAAAATACATCACATACCTTAGAACCGGTTCACACAGGGGCGACCTGGGATCCGACTTCAGGTCGCCAAATCCATACCAGACCCTTATCCGAGCATGCAGACCGGCCGGTCAGGAAAGGGGGTGGGGACAAGCGAGCCCCCCCCTCCTGAGCAGTACCAGACGGCATGCCCTCAACATGGGGGGTGGGTGCTTTGGGGCAGTGGGGCGCCCCACCACCCCAAAGCACCTTGTCCCTATGGTGATGGGGACAAGGGCCTCTTCCCGACAACCCTAGCCGTTGGTTGTCGGGGTCTGCGGGCAGGGGGCTTATCGGAATCTGGGAGTCCCCTTTAATAAGGGGGCCCCCCAATCCCGGCCCCCCACCCTATGTGAATGAGTATAGGGGTACATCGTACCCCTACCCATTCACCCGGTGGAAGAAAAATGTCAATAAAAACACACTACACATGTTTTTAAAGTAATTTATTAGGCAGCTCCGGAGGTCTTCTTCCAACTTCGGGAGTCCTCCGACTTCTGCCGGGCACCACCGCTGTCTTTTTTCAGCGCTTTTACCAGCGCTTTTATACTGCCCTCCGCTTCCACCCCTACTATTATACTGCCCTCCAATACCCCCCTATTATACTGCCCTCCACTACCACCCCTCCCATCATACTGCCCTCCCTCACAACATACTGCTCTCCATTACCACCCCTCCCATCATACTGCCCTCCACTACCACCCCTCACATCATACTGCTCTCCATTACCACCCCTTCCATCATACTGCCCTCCACTACCACCCCTCCCATCATACTGTCCTCCACTGCCCCCTCCCCTTATACTGCCCCCCTCCAATCATACCGCCCTCTGCTACCACCCCCGCCCATAATACTGCCCTCCTACCAAATATACTGCCCTCCACTGACACCCCTCCCATTTTACATTATACTGCCCCCTCCCATTATACTGCCCTCCACTGCCACCCCTCCCATTTACATTATACTGCCCTCCACTACCACCCCTCCCATTATACTGCCCTCCACCTCCACCCATCCCATTTACATTATACTGCCCTCCACTGCCCCCCATTATACTGCCTTCCACTACTATCCCCTCCCATCATACTGCCCCCTCCCATTATACTGCCCGTCACTGCCCCCTCCCATTTTACTGTCCTCCACTGCCACCCCTCTTATACTGCCCTCCACTGCCACCCCTCCCATTATACTGCCCTCCACTGCCACCCCTCCCATTTACATTATACTGCCCTGCACTACCCCCCTCCCATCATACTTCCCTCCAAAAACCCCCCTCCCATCATACTTCCCTCCACTAACCCCCCTCCCATCATACTTCCCTCCACTAACCCCCCTCCCATTATACTGCCCTCCACTACCCCTCCTACCATCACACTACCCTCCGCTACCACCCCCTCCCATAATACTGCCCCCCTCCCATTATACTACCCTTCACTGCCACCCCTCCCATTTTACATTATACTGCCCCCCTCTGGGCTTGGAGGGAATTGCCCAGGCCGGAGGTCGGGGGCCCTTCATGGTTTCTTGCACCAGGGCCCTAAAGGTTCTAATTACGCCTCTGCTGCATCCTGTATATAGCTCATCCCAGTACCCTGCGCCCTGTATAAAGCTCATCTCAGAACCCTGCACCCTGTATATAGCTCATCCCAGAACCCTGCGCCCTGTATATAGCTCATGCCAGAACCCTTCACCCTGTATATAGCTCATCCCAAAACCCTGCACCCTGTATATAGCTCATCCCAAAACCCTGCACCCTGTAGGATGTAAGGGGGCTCTGACTAAGTTAGTATCGCCAGAGTGCCCCATTTCATCCCCCCTTACAACCTCCAAGAGAGAAAAAAAACAAAAAAGAAAAATGACTGCTGCACACCCTTAAGAGTTATTACTACGTTTTATTAAATATCAGAAAATAGAGCAATTACAACCTCCAGGGTGCCCCCTTAGTGCCTCCAGAGTGCCCCTTTACTTCCTCCAGAGTGCCCCCTTACATCCTTCGGAGTGCCCCACCACCAAGGAGGTATAGCAGTGGCTGACAGACTATCAGGAGGTGGTATTGCACTTCCCTTCCTCCTCTCTCCACTACCTACCCCCATGCACTCTGCACTCCTCTCCTCTACATATTACCCCCTGCCATACATGCCGCACTTCTCTCCTGTACATACTACTCACCACCATACACTCTGCACTCCTCTCCTGTACATATTACCCCCTGCCATACATGCCGCACTCCTCTCCTGTACATACTACCCACCGCCATACATTCCGCACTCCTCTCCTGTTAGGATCTGAAGAAACAGCTGACGCTGTGAAACGCGTAATTCCATTGGCTGGCCTGGACTCCCACGTCACTTCCGGTGCGACGGCGGGACGCTGCGCTCCACGGTGAAGCGCACGCCGAATCTCTGTGGCCTTTCCGGTGTTCCTATCCCCGGACATCGAATACCATCAGCCTGCTGCTGCCCGCGATTTGGACACCCGCTAGTCGAGATCACCGAATGACTCCAGGCACGCATCTTATCATCGATCATCTGCATCTCTCCATTCCGGTTCTGTGCCTACTATCTACCTCTGTTTGTGAGTAGGCATTGCACATGTATACCTATTTTATTTGTATTCTCCATTAAATTTGGGCTTATTGCACTTAGATTGGCGCATCTTGTCCCTTTCTCTTTGTCTCCTACATGTACATATTACCCACCTCCATACACTCTGCACTCCTCTCCTGTACATACTACCCACCTCCATACACTCCGCACTCCTCTCCTGTACATACTACTCACCACCATACACTTCTCACTCCTCTCCTGTACATACTACCCACCTCCATACACTCCGCACTCCTCTCCTGTACATACTACCCACCTCCATACACTCCGCACTCCTCTCCTGTACATATTACCCACCTCCATACACTCCGCACTCCTCTCCTGTACATATTATCCACCTCCATACACTCTGCACTCCTCTCCTGTACATACTACCCACCTCCATACACTCCGCACTCCTCTCCTGTACATACTACCCACCTCCATACACTCCGCACTCCTCTCCTGTACATATTATCCACCTCCATACACTCTGCACTCCTCTCCTGTACATACTACCCACCTCCATACACTCCGCACTCCTCTCCTGTACATATTATCCACCTCCATACACTCCGCACTCCTCTCCTGTACATATTATCCACCTCCATACACTCCGCACTCCTCTCCTGTACATACTACCCACCTCCATACACTCCGCATTACTCTGCTGTACATATTGCCCACCTCCATACACTCCGCATTCTGCACTATATAAGTCATCTCAGACTCTCTTTAACAACACCCCCTTTAAGACAATATTTAGCGCAATTTAAGACATGTTCACCACGACACGCTTTGAGCGCCATATTGTTGTTGTTCTTGTTGCCTAGGGCCCACTTTTGATCTTGCACACGGGCCCGCTGATTTCATGATACGCCCCTGCCCCAAAAAAAAATATGTCAAAAAACATCTTTTCGGGGGATGTCCCTGAATGGCAGTTTGGAAATGTGGTCACCCTACCCTGGAGCTCTCTTCCTCGCAATTATATATTTTTATATATCTCTACAATAAAACCCTTCGATTTTTTACACAAAATATCCATGTGCCGTTTAACCGCTTAAGGACCGCCTCCTGCACTTATATGTCGGCAGAATGGCACGGCTGGGCACAAGCACGTACAGGTACATCCTCTTTAAGTGCCCAGCCGTGGGTCACGGGCGCGCACCCGCGACCCGGTCCGAAGCTCCGTGACCGCGGGACCCGTAGACCCGATCACCGCTGGAGTCCCGCGATCGGTCCCCGGAGCTGAAGAATGGTGAGAGCTGTGTGTAAACTAAACACAGCTTCCCCGTTCTTCACTGTGGCGCCGTCATCGATCGCGTGTTCCCTTTTCCAGGGAAACACAATCAATGACGTCACACCTACAGGCACACCCCCCTACAGTTGGAAACACAAATGAGGTCACACTTAACCCCTTCAGCGCCCCCTTGTGGTTAACTCCCAAACTGCAATTGTCATTTTCACAGTAAACAATGCATTTTTAATGCATTTTTTGCTGTGAAAATGACAATGGTCCCAAAAATGTGTCAAAATTGTCCGACGTGTCCGCCATAATGTCGCAGTCATGAAAAAAAATCGCTGATCGCCGCCATTAGTAGTAAAAAAAATAAAAAAATAAAAATGCAATAAAACTCTCCCCTATTTTGTAAACGCTATACATTTTGTGCAAACCAATCAATAAACGCTTATTGCGATTTTTTTTACCAAAAATAGGTAGGATACGTATCGGCCTAAATTGAGGAATTTTTTTTTTAGATATTTTTGGGGGATATTTATTATAGCAAAAAGTAAAAAATATTGCATTTTTTTCAAAATTGTCGCTCTATTTTTGTTTATAGCGCAAAAAAGGTGATCAAATACCACCAAAAGAAAAGCTCTATTTGTGGGAAAAAAAGGACGCCAATTTTGTTTGGGAGCCACGTCGCACGACCGCGCAATTATCAGTTAAAGCGACGCAGTGCCGAATCGCAAAAACTGGCCAGGTCCTTTAGCTGCCTAAAGGTCCGGGTCTTAAGTGGTTAAAGTCCAATTTTCTAGCGTAATTAGTGTCCATTTACAAATATCGGGACGTTGGCACATTTCTACCCGGGCATCCACAGTGTCACCCTGTGAGGATGCACATCTAAGCAGTTCTTTTTCAGAAGTCGTGTAGCTTAGATGTCACACTATAAATGTATGTACTTGAACTTTGTATAAATAGTTCCGGTTTGCAAATCATTTGCCCCGTAGCAAAAACCTCTCCAAGAATGCGAGATGCAGTGTAAATAATATTGTATTCTATGATTTACCAGAAAAACCTGTTTGTTATTATAACAGAAAACTCTCAGCCCTTAAAATGTTCAGTAGTTATGTTGTAAAGTTCAAGAGGAACTCCAGCCAAACTTTTTGTTTTGTTTTTAACCACTTTTTCCCCCGGAGGATTTGGCTGCCCAATGACCGGGCAATTTTTTTTTTGCGATTCGGCACTGCGTCGCTTTAACTGACAATTGCGCGGTCGTGCGACAAGGCTCCCAAACAAAATTGGCGTCCTTTTTTCCCCACAAATAGAGCTTTCTTTTGGTGGTATTATGGCAGACACATTTGACCCTATTTTGGGACCATTGTCAATTCAACACAAAGATCAGTGCTAAAAAAAATGCACTGATTACTGTGTAAATGACACAGGCGGGGAAGGAGTCAGTGGCGGTGCGTCCACAGAGGGCGCCGGAGCACCGCCCCCTCTCTCTCCTGCACCGCCAATGATTTTAATACAATACATAGATTCATGCATTGCATGGTGAGCGTCGGCCATCTGAATAACGGCAGCTGGTTGGCTGTGGAAGTGCCTATCAGAGCCAGCGGCTCTGCTAGGCTTTCCGATTACAGCCCTCAGGCTGTAATCGGCTTCCAAATACTTATGCAGGGGACGCACGGGGGGTGCGTTCCTTGGCTGAGACTCCTGTCAGTGTTATCCAATCAGGTTCACCGGTTCTGGTTACCGGTAACCTGATTGGCTGAAGCTTCATCGAGGACGAGAAAAGACATCAAGGGACGGTGGAAGCATGATGGCTGACCCCAGAAAGGTAAGTGCCGGGCGGGGGGGATGGGGCATTTAACAGGGCACAGTGGCTATAATTGATGGGCACAGTGGCTATAATTGATTATTGATGGGCACAGTGACAACAATTGATGGCACAGTGGCTGCGTTTGATGGCATGGCACAGTGGCTGCGTTTGATGGCATGGCACAGTGGTGACAATTGATGGGCACAGTGGTGACAATTGATGGGCACAGTGGCTGTGTTTGATGGCATGGCACAGTGGTGACAATTGATGGGCACAGTGGTGACAATTGATGGGCACAGTGGCTGCGTTTGGCATGGCACAGTGGTGACAATTGATGGGCACAGTGGTGACAATTGATGGCATGGCACAGTGGTGACCATTTATTGTACAGTGGCTGCGTTTGATGGGCACAGTGAGGCTGCAATTGTTTTTTTTTCGTTTGTCTGCGCCCCCCCAAAAAATTTGAGCATCAGCCGCCACAGGAAGGAGTTAACCTCTAGGGGGCGTGGAAGGGGTTAAGTGTGTCCTAGGGAGTGATTCTTTTTTTTTTTTTTTTTTTTTTTTTTTTTTTTTTTTTTTGTTCACTTCAGACTTCAACCTCATAGAGTATGCGTTTATACGCTCATGTTCCGTTTGCCAGCCCTTAGCGTCTCTAATCAGGTTTCGCATCATTAGTGTGGTTTTTTCTTAGATTTCTTTTTTCTTACCGTATATATATATATATATATTTTTTTTTTTTTTTTTTTTTTTTTTTTTTTTTTTTTTTTTTATTATTTAATAATTTTGTTAATGATCTCGACAAAAGAGATTTTTCAATTCCTTCACCTTATCCCAGTTCCTCCCTTCCCTCCCTCTCCCATCTCCCCTCCCTCTATCTCACCATAAACAATCCCAAGTACCTTCTGATGCCTTCAAATCTGTTTTTAATATGTCTTTAGGTCTCAACTCTGAGTTTTTCAACATAACTCCACGATTTCTTAAAGGCCCTCCAATTATCCCATTTCTTATCCTGGGCTATATTATTACCTTCCACCCCTTCTCTCAGTTCTTCCATTTTATAGGTCTCTTCCACGGAGTCTATCCATTCCCAAATTGAGGGACATTCCTTCTCCTGCCACTTTCTCGGTATTATCCTTTTAGCTGCATTTAATAGGTGTGGGACAAGGGTTTTCTTATATTTTTTTATTTCATCCTCTCCCCCATGGAACAATACTACCCAGGGGTCCAACTTAATTTTGCTTTTTGTAATCTCTTCTATGCATCCCAGAATTTTTTTCCAGAATTCCTCTACTTTAGGGCATTTCCACCACAGATGAGCCATAGTACCAGGGGACCCACATCCCCTCCAACACTCTCCCGTTTGACCATCGTCAAACTTGGATAGTTTGTCCGGGGTCATGTACCATCCAGTCAAACATTTATAGCTCATCTCGGCTGTACGGCTATCTACTGCCGAGGAGTGGGCCAGTGTCAGCATTTTTTCTATTGTGGTCCTATCTCTTTTAGATCCAAGTTCCCTCTCCCATTTTTTGACGAAAGGAGGGACCATCCGCTCGTCCACTTTTAGCAAGATCTTATATAATTTTGAAATAGTTCCCTTAACCTTTTCTGATGTACATAGTTTTTCTAAATCGGATAATTGCTCCCCTGTCCTCAATGGGTGCGGCAATTTTTGTATAAAGTGGGCTAGCTGGTGGTATCTCCACTCGTCAATTTTCAAAAAACAATTTTTTCCCCTTAATTCTTGCAGTGTTGCAATGTGCCCGTCTTTTATTACGTCCCTTAATTGGGTCGTGTCTTTTTTTATCCAATTTCCTCCAATCTGTGATTTGCCCGGTGCAAAGTAATCATTGTTTTTTAGTGCCAATAGTGGTGAATTAAATTCCTTTTCTATTTTTTTATACATTGTGTCCCAAATTTTTAGTGCATTTTTAGTTATCTCGTGTGTATTCTCATCAAGTGTCCTATGTTGGGGTGGGTTCCATATAATCTTATCCAAACGTGCCTTTGACATTTCATTTTCAATGTTCACCCACCTCTTTTCCTTGCTGGCTCTAGCCCACTCCACCACCCTGGACAATACCACCGCCTCGTAATATGTTTTAATGTCTGGTACTGCTAGTCCCCCCTTAATTTTGGGTTGTCTTAGGGTCTGGAAGGCTATTCTGTGTTTCTTGTTTCTCCATATGAAGTTCATAATCTGTTTTTTAAGAGCTGTGAAGAGTATTCCAGGCAAACTTATGGGTATCATCTGAAACTTGTAGGTAATCTTTGGTAAGATTACCATTTTACAATAATTTATTCGTCCTATCCAGGATATTGGTCTATTTTTTATCCTCCCTATTTCTCCCCTAATTTCATTTAGCAGGGGAATAAAATTTTTAGCGTACATTTTTTTATTTGATTTTACAAGAAAGATACCAAGGTACTTAAGTGCTTTTACCCAGGAGAAGCGGTATTTCAGTTTTAACTCTCTTTCGTCCCAACTGTTAACATTAATACTCAAAATCTCGGTTTTGGCCACATTGATTTTAAAATTTGATATTTCTCCATATCGTGTGCATAGTTCTAATAATTTAGGGATTGAGGTTCTAGGGTCCGACAGATAGAAGAGAACGTCATCTGCAAATGCAGAGAGTTTGTGTTCGTCCTCTCCTATTTTGACTCCTCTTATGTCGGAGCACTTACGTATCCTGGCCAGTAGGGGCTCTAAAGAGAGTACAAACAGGAGTGGGGACAGGGGACATCCCTGCCTAGTTCCGTTTTTCATTGTCAGTTCTTGGGATAGGCTACCATTTATTTTTATTTTTGCCCTGGGTTCCTGATAGAGAGTTGTTATCCACTCCCTCAACCTTTGTCCAAACCCCATTTCCTCCAGGGTGCTTAACATGAATCCCCAGTCTACTCTGTCAAATGCCTTTTCCGCATCTATCGACAAGAGCAGACTGGGGGCCCTGGTCAATTTCATTTTTTGCATTATCAATAATGTTCTGACTCCATTGTCCCTCCCCTCTCTTCCCTGGATGAATCCTGTCTGGTCTGGGTGTACCATCTTTGCCATTTCTTGTTTTACTCTCTCGGCCAAGACCTTTGCAAACAGTTTTACGTCTGTGTTAAGCAGAGATATTGGTCGATATCCTGAGCAATCTCCTTTATCCTTCCCCTCCTTGGGAATGACTGTTATAGTGGCCTCTGAGGCCTCCCGGCTCAGATTAAAGTCTTTGCCCAATCCGTTAAAATATTGGCATATTTTTGGTAGAAGAATCTCCCTACACTTTTTGTAATACAAAATGGTGAAGCCGTCGGGCCCCGGGCTTTTGCCAGATGCTGTACCGGCTAATGCGATATTTATCTCTTTTTCCGATATTGGTCTATCCATAACTGATGCCTCGCTTCTGCTTATTTTTGGTAGTCCTGCTTCCCTCAAGAAATTTACCGTTTTATTTATTTTTTCTCCCTCCAGCCCATTCTTTTGTTCTACCGAGTAGAGTCTCTCGTAATATTGCCTGAAGGTCTCCGCAATATCTTTTGTTGTATGCATCGTCTCTCCTTTTTCATTCTTGATTTTTTCTATATAGTTTTTTGATTTCTTTTTCTGCACCATTCTTGCTAAATGTTTATTAGTTTTGTCCCCCCACATATATCTTTCCCTGGCAATTGAGTTAAATTCCTTTCGGGTTTCTTGGTCTATAACGTCTTTCAGTTCGTTGCGTTTATTGATCAGTTTTAGGTACAGATCACATTTTTTCCCTGTTTTTTTATGTTCCTGTTCTAAGTGGAGGATCTCTTCTATTAATTCTTCTTTTTTCCTATTTTTTTCTCTTTTTTTCCTTGCTTCTTCCGAGATCAGGGTTCCTCTTATCACCGCCTTATGGGCATCCCATAATATTGTCCCCGAGACTTCCTCCATCTCGTTTAACGTAAAATACTCTTCCAGCTCCTTTTTAACCCTTGTTAAACTGGTCTCATCTATCAACAATTTTTCGTCTAATCTCCAGTTTTGTTCGGGTCTCTGATTTCCTGAGATGTCTATTATGACACTTACTGGTGCATGATCGGAAATCGTCATGATTTCTATTTTTGTCTCTACCACAATATCTAAGGTCCTGTGGTCCACCAATATATGGTCGATCCTTGAGTAAGTCCCATGAACCGGGGAAAAAAAAGTATAATCCCGTTGTTCAGGGTTGAAGACTCTCCAAGCATCGATCAATTGGCTCCTAAATAGGGCGTCCCTGAGTTTTCTTAACTGTACTCCCCGGTCCCTCAATGTTTGGGTTGTCTTATCTATGTTTGGATTTAGGCATAGGTTAAAATCCCCTCCCATAATTACTCTTCCTCTCCTAAAGTCTGTTAATTTCCCTAGTATTCCCAGAAGGAATTTTATCGGTAGATCATTTGGGGCATAGACATTTACTAGAGTACATTCTAGTCCTTCCAATTTTCCTCTCAAAAAGAGGAATCTCCCCTCTGGGTCTGTCAGTCTATCGGTTAATTCAAACCGTACCCTTTTTGAGATTCCAATAGCTATCCCTCTAGCTCTTTTGGAGATCGTATCCCCATAGTACCAAATGGGAAAGTCTGGGGCGTATAATCTTATATTCGAACCTAGTGTGATATGAGTTTCCTGTATGAAGGATATGTCTGCTTTATATCTCTTCAATTCCTTGAGCACCTTATGTCTCTTAGTTGGGCTATTGAGACCTTTCACATTATAAGATATACATTTGATTTGTGGCATCTTTGGTCTTTTCCTTTTTTCTGATTATTTTGGTGAGATAGATCCCCTCCTCCCCCTTCCCTCCCTCCCTCCCTACCCCGTCTCCCCTCCCCCCTCCCCTCCCACCTCCTCCCCACTCTCCCCCCCTCCCTCCTCCCTCCCCTTTTGGCCAATTATTGGCCTCTGAACCATCTTCCATATCTGGTCCAGTTCCCTCTAGGTGGGGTCTCGGGATTGCCTCCCCTCCGCTCCAATCCTAGAGCGGGGGAGAGGGGGGATCTAGGGAGTGATTCTAACTGTGGGGGGGCTGGGCTACCAGTCACATGACACTGATCACTGCTCCCTATCACAGGGAGAAGTCCTCTCACTTGGCAGAACAGCGGGATGCCTTGTTTACACAGGCATCCCGCTGTTCTCTGGGACCCGATCGCGGGACACCGGCAGACATCGAGTCCATGGTCCCCGGGGGCACGGTCACGGGGAGTGCGGCGGGCGTGCGTGTCCGCCACACGGATTCTTAAAGGGGACGTAAGGTACGCCCATTTGCCTAACGCTGCCACTCTGCCGACGAATATTGGCGTGCATCGGTCGTTGAGGTGGTTGAGGAAGGATCATGCCAATGGTCCCCAAACTGCGGCTTGGGGGCCATATGTGCCCTTTTGTTCGCCTTTATCCAGCCCCTAGGGGCACCATTCCTTCTACTGACACCAGCAAAAATCCCCCCATCTCTCAATACAAATCTCTCCCTGCTGAAATCCCCCCTCACAGCACAAATCTTTTCCCCATCCTCTCTATCTAAGCTTAAATCCTCTCTCTTCCCAAAACATTCTCTGCTAGCACAACTATCATTCCCCAAAAAAGTACCCTGTTAGCACAGATCCTCACCCCTCAAATTTCACCTTCAAGCCATGCCACCTGCCACATGTTGCAGATTGTCACTTGCCACAAGTTGCGGATTGTCACTTGCCACGCCACCTGCCACAAGTTGCAGCTTGTCACTTGCCACGTCACCTGCCACATGTTGCAGCTTGTCACTTGCCACGTCACCTGCCACATGTTGCAGATTGTCACTTGCCACGTCACCTGCCAAAAGTTGCAGAATGTCACTTGCCTGCCACCAGATGCAGATTGTCACTTGCCACGTCACCTGCCACAAGTTGCAGCTTGTCACTTGCCACGTCACCTGCCATATGTTGCAGATTGTCACTTGCCACGTCACCTGCCAAAAGTTGCAGAATGTCACTTGCCTGCCACCAGATGCAGATTGTCACTTGCCACGTCACCTGCCAAAAGTTGCGGAATTTCACTTGCCTGCCACCAGATGCAGATTGTCACTTGCCACCTCACCTGCCACACCTTGCAGGTTGTCACTTGCTAACGTGGCATTTTGCTTGTCAGAGTCAGGCAGCAGAGAGATGATGTAATCTCTCTGCTGCCTGCACAGTGAGGGCGGAAGTTACTGCAGGGATAAAAGGCGGGCGCAGGGCGATGAGAGATGATGTCATCTCTCTGCTGCCCCCGGCCGCCGGCTTGTTGATTGACCAAACGAATGCTTTTGTTTTTCACCAAACCTATTCAGTGATTTAATTTTAGTGTAAAATTAGCACAAGATATTCTCTCTTCCAGTGGCGGCTGGTGGTATATTTGGGGGGGGGGGACAGTGCACCCACAGCTACCCCCCCCGGTCGGTCACCAGCAACCACTCCTCACCCCCTGTCTGGTTGGTGGGCGGTTCCCAGCCCCGGCACATACCCCATCTATAAGGCGATGGGCAGCAGCTTGGTGTCATTGGGAGGAATATGCCCCATCATTGGTGTCATTGGAGGAATTTTCCCCTATGATTGGTGTCATTGGACCCCATTATTGGTGTGCTTGGAAGAAATTCTTCTCCATCGATGGTGTCATTGAGAGGAATTGTGCCCCAGCATTGGTGTCATTGGAGGAATTGTCCACTATTAATGGAGTCATTGGACCCCATTATTGGTGTCATTGGAAGAAATTGTTCCCCATTGTTGCTGTCATTGAGAGGAATTGTGCCCCAGCATTGGTGTCATTGGACCCTATTATTGGTGTCATTGGAAGAAATTGTGCCCCATCGTTGGTGTCATTTGAGTGAGTGAGTGACTTGTAAAGCGCAACACATGCGAACTGAATCTCTGGGCCTCTGGGCGCTGTATCCATTTCATGGGTAAGGGACCCCTTGACCTCAGAAGATATGGGTTTTAATCTTTCTCCTGAAGGCCAAGTGGTCCGACTCCAGCCGGATGGTGGTTGGTAGTGCAATCCACAGGCGAGGTCCCTGGACTGCAAATCTTCGATCCCCTTTGGACTTGTATCTGGCTTTGGGTACCTGGAGGAGGTTTTGATTGGTGGATCGCAGAATGCGATTGGGGTTATGGGCTTTTATTTATTTTTTCGCATAGATATTGGGGGGCGTTTCCTTGAATACACTTATGTATTAGACAGAGTGCCTTGAAAGTGATTCTGTCTTTTACTGGCAACCAATGAAGGGATCTCAGTGAAGGTGAGATTGATTCCCATGTTTTTTTCCGAGTCACTAGTCGAGCGGCCGTATTTTGAACGACTTGCAGACGAGTGATTTGGTATTTGGGGAGTCCTAGATTGAGGGCATTTGCGTAGTCGAGTCTGGAATTGATGATTGTTCCCACCACGACTGCAATGTCCTCTTTCGGGATAAAGGGAGTGAGTCTGCGTAGTAGGCGCAGCAGATGGTGGGATCCGCTGACTACTGACCCTATTTGTGCATCCATTGTCATGTAGGTATCAAAAATGACTCAGAGACTTTTGACTTTGGTGCTAGGGGGATAGTTTTACCCAGAATGGGAGGGGGAGTCCATGTTGACGCGGGGTGATTTTTCCAGTTAGCGTGAAACAGGAGAAGTTCTGTTTTCGAACCGTTGAGGTGTCTAAATGCAGTTGCAGCTGTTGTACAACTACTTTCTCCATTACCTTGGAGAAAACATTTAGACCTGTTATGGGCCTCCGGGTGTTTGGGTCTTTGGGATCGAGGGTAGTTTTTTTTAGAATTGGTTTTATTGTACCTTGTTTCCGCCAAGTGGGCACCTTGCCCTCCTTGAATGATTGGTTTATGAGCTGCGTGATAGCTGGTGCCAGTATATCGGCACTTTCTTTCAGCAGTTTAGTGGGGATGATATCATTGGGTGCTGTGCTATTACGCAGAGTCCCGATTATATTTTTAGTGGCATTGATGGAAATGGGTTTTAGAGTGAATTTTGGTGATTGCGGCGGATTTATGTGGGTATAAGGTTTGTGATTTGGGGGGGAGTTGGTGACGGTTCCATTTTGCTGAATACTTTCACAGATTTTTTCAATTTTGTTAATGAAATAATCCGATAATTCGTTGCAAATTACTTGTGAATCAGAATTGGGGGCCTCTAAACAAGCAGGATTCATAGTCTGAGTGACCAGCTTGAAGAGTTCTCGGGGGCGGTTAAGGGCAATTTTTTGCGACGATGTTGGAGAAATTATTTTTTTGGGCCGTGAAGATTTCTTTGTAATATTTCTTTGTTATTATGTTGTAAATGGTGTGGTTTTTATCTGAAGAGCACCTTTTCCACGCAGCTTCTGCTCTTCTACACTCTTGCTTTAGCAACGTCAGCTGGTCATTAAACCAGCTGGAGTTGTTTTTCCGGATGCAAGTTTTGCGTTTTGGTGCTACTAAGTCAGCTGACTGTAGTCACGCCTTGTTGATGGCATCAAGTGTTTCTGTGGCTGTTTGTTTTTGTTGCATTGTTTTTATTTTGTTCCCTAGTGTTGTTTTGAAGAGTTCCGAGTGGAGCTTCTTCTGAGATCTAGTCCAGTGAGTTGTCACCGGTTTTGTCGTTTTTTTTGGGCTGGCATTTTTGGTGATTGTGAATTTGATGGCATGGTGATCGGTCCATGGTTGCGGCTCATTTTCCAAGACGTCAATTTCCAAATCTTGTTTGAAAATGAGATCGAGCGTATGGCCTGAGGCATGAGTGGGGTCTTGTATTAGTTGCTGCAGACCTAATCCTTCCAGATGGTCGATGCAGGCGTCGGCTACGGGGTCCAGCGAGGAGTTGGCCCAGAGGTTGAAATCCCCAAGCACCAAAAGGTGTTTGATGTTTAGGGTATATGTGGAGATTAATTCTGTCAACGACGTGAGAAGGTGCGTTTTTGGGCCTGGTGGTCTATAGCAAAGTAGCATATGGACCGTATCTTGGGGATTTGTTTGCAGCTGCAGAGTGAGGGTTTCCATAAATGGAAGCGAATTTTGAAGGACTGGTTTGGTGATCGAGAGGTGAGTCTTGTGGAACACCGCCAGGCCCCCCCCTCTTTGCCCCACTCTGTTTTGCATTCGAATGCGATAATTTGCTGGCACCAATTCTGTTAGAATGGTGTTGCAGTCGGCTGTCAGCCAGCTTTCTGTGATGAAGAGGCAGTCTAGATCGTGTTGAAGGATGAAATCGTAGATTTCTTGTCAGTGTTTTACTGCCGATCTTGTGTTGACCAAAGCGCATATTATGTGCTTGGGCTGGGATACCTGCGCATAGTTTTTGACTGTTGATCGTCGATTGATTCTCAACAGTCGCTCATTCCTTAGAGCTTTTTTGGTGACAACTGGGAGTATAGAGGCAAAAGGTTTTAGTTCCCAGGTGGTTTCTGCAGAGTATTTGAGGTAACCCATGGTCGCGAGAAAAAAAAAAAAAAACGCAGGGAAGTAATGTTGATTGGGGGGGGGGGGGGGGGTCTTATATGGTGATGGGCGGAAGACTGTCCAAGTGAGCCATCACTCGTTGAGTCTTCTCTCCCCGATTGGTCCAGAGGAAGGCAAAAAACCCCAGGCGTGCTGTGCCAATCTGCAGCGACCAGGGAAAAAAAATTCCTTCCTGACCCCCTCAACGGGCGATCGGTGCAACCCTGGATCAATTGCCTAAGGGGGGGGGTGGAGGGGGGATTTTTACCCCTGTGTTAAACTATGGGAGTCCTGGTTGTTTGTGCTGTGTTTGCAGCAGCCGAGAGCTGGGAGGACCCTGCCTGGCTGCACTATCCCTGGGGAGAGCCGACTCGTTTGAGAGCGTCCTGCTCTCACTATCCCTGGGGTGAGCAGACTAAGGTGAGAGCGTCTGCTGCATCGCTGAATCTATATATCAAGAGTTCTAACTTTACTAGCTGCAAGCTTGTTCTGGGTCAGTGATTGATAAAATAATGAAGACTCCTGTCTTAACTCCTGTTTTTAACTCAAGCACTTGTGTTCAAAGAATCCACTTCTGTTCAGAGAATCCACATGTGAAGCCACCATCAGCTGGGACCTGTAGTCCTCCGGTGCTATCTCCCCTGGAGCAGAGCTCTAAAGCGGCATTACCGTCGCCTCAGGCAGCCGCGCATGCGCCTGCCACAAAGTTTTTTTTTCATGCTGAAAAATGATCGCGTGTACGCGGCATTACACTTTTGAAGGGCCTAACACACTAGGACAGTGGAGTTACCCGCAAAACGATCGCATTTTGAGAAGCAAATACCCCAACGTATATTCTATGGGGTATATGAATCTGTTGAACATGTAATTTTTTTCCACAAATTTCTGGAAAATATGGCAAGAAAATTAAAACACACCTGTTACTCTACCATTGAAGGAAAGAAAATGGTAGTAACCAAATGCAAGGCCTAAGGCCGGGTACACACGAACAAACATGTATGGTGAAAGCGGTCCGTCGGACCGTTTTCACCATACATGTCTGCCAGAGGGCTTCTGTACGATGGTTGTACACACCATCGTACAGAAGTCCGCGCGTAAACAATACGCGGGGCGTGTCCGCGGTGTCGCCGCGTCGATGACGCGGTGTCGCCGCGACAATGACGCAGCGACGTGGGCGGCCCGCCTTTAAAATGCTTCCACGCATGCGTCGAAGTCATTCGACGCATGCGAGGGACGGCGGGCGCCTGGACATGTACGGTAGGTCTGTACTGACGACCGTACATGTCCGAGCGGGCAGGATTCCAGCGGACGGTTTTAAAACACGTCCAGGAATATTTGTCTGCTGGGAAAAGGCCCGGCGGGCAAATGTTTGCTGGAATTCGGCCCGCTCGCGCCCACACACGACCGAACATGTCTGCTGCCCGCGGACCAGTTTCAGCAGACATGTTTGGTCGTGAGTATGGGGCCTAAGGGTTTTGTCTTCAAGGGCATCTTTGGTGCTCAGATGTAAACAAGGAACCTCAGTAGAAGAAGGAAAATCACCGCTCAAGGTGGGTCTGCTATAGGGTCATACACAGGTGTAGGATTCCAAGGGTGCTGGCAGTGACTTATGGCTTATTCATGGCTATGAATAAGCACTAAGTCAGTGCGAAACGTCGGTTATCCTCCTGTTTCTGTTGCTGTGATCTGGTATGTTTTGCTGTTCGTTTAAATAAAGACAACCTGTTTGGTTTGGAGTGCGGCCATCCATCCTTCATTTTACGCCCAAGGAACCTCAGTAGGTAACATAAGGGGGGAATAATCAGCAGAGGGATGCTTGGTATGGCAATGTGTCAGTTCCCTTGATAATCCAAGCTATTATGTCTGCAGTGTTCATATGCTGTTTGGAGACATGAGCCTGCTCACCAGATCCTGGAGACGGCTGTCACACACACAGGAAATTATGCAGGGTCTGTGCTCTGGTCAGCAGAAGCTGGATCCAATGGATCGGTTAGATGGATTCAGCAATCTGGGCTGTCATCTGCTGCACTCTCTCCCTCTCAGTGGTAGAAGTTGTAGGAAGTCTTCAGGGTGGTGCTACACAGCGGATTCATCCGGGCAGAAACAGCAGTGGCCTTTGACGCCTGGTTAGTCTGCAATCTTACAGCGGAGTGGCGAGGCTGGTGCTCACATGATGGGTCCCAGGAAGAAGATAGCGCGGGCCTGCTGGGTAGTTCCTCTTATAGTCTCTCCCACAATTCTTCCTGCGGGAGAGTGGTTTGCTGTGGAATGTAGTCTGCTAAGGGTTCGGCAATACAGTGGTGGCTATGCAGAGGCCTACAATTCCTACAACAATCTAAAGAAGTAGAGATTAGGCCTGCTGACTCAGGTTACCATAATCTGCTCCAGGCTCCCAATCGGGTCGCAGTGTAAGCTGGTTGTTAAGGAACAGGGCCAGCGCTGCGTTCTTAACAACTGATGAGTCATCAGCTGTCAAATAATTTCCCCTCTGACAGCTGAATAATAATAAAAAGTGCCAGTAAAAAAAAATAAAGAAAAAAAAATGGCATGAGGTCCCCCAGACCATAACAGGCCCTTTAGGTCTGGTATGGATTTTAAGGGGAACCCCAAGCCAATTTTTTTTTTTTTTAAACGGCCTGGGATCCACCACAGAATCCATACCAGACCTTTATCCGAGCATGCAGTTCAGCAGGTCAGGAAAAGGGGAGGGGGTGAGTGAGTGCCCCCCTGAACTATACCAGGCCACATGCCCTCAACATGGGCACTTTAGATTTTTCGGCTTCCATGGACTTCGATGGGGTTCGCTGTTTGGGTTACAACATTTCCCCTGTTCGTGCGTTCTGCTGTAAACCGAACAGGGAGGTGTTCTGCCCATCTCTGCTTGCACATGCTGACACATAGAACAATGACCAATTGCTATATCTTTGACACGCTATTGCCTATTAGCACAAAGAATTAGCATTTTTAATTTTGACAGATTTGACTCCCATTGATTTCACTGGGGTTCAGGTTTGGCATCCAAACTTCTTTAAAGTTCTCGTAACCCCTGCTGCATCAAACCAAGGGTAGTTTGGCTCATCACTTTTGCTAATAAGCTGGGATATGAACCAAAAATTAAGCTTATTTATTTGAGATTACTGAGAAATATATTGCTACTCGTGATAATTATGAGCAAAAGTAAAAAAAAAAAATCACAATTCAGGTGTACAATAAAGTAAAAGTTTGAAAGGAGGATGTCCATAAGGCCTCATGCACACGGGATGTTTTGTTTTTTCTCCTTCTCCTCCCTCAAGACCTTACGCTGGAAACATACATGACAGCTGCTCCTTTGGTCGATTATGGCTTCAATATATTTAGTAACAAACAAAATATAGTGTAGTGCAACCAGAAACCAATGATCAATAAATTAAGTCCACATAATATCCAATTGCACCGTTGTGGAACTTTCAGTCACAGTTCATTAATATGGGAAAAAAGTTCATAATTGCACAACCAAATAAAATAAAATAAATCCAATATAAACAGTGTTGACTTTCAAGTCCATGCAGTGTTTCAAATAAAACAGGTGATGTTTAAACATTTAGGTTGTGGCTAGGGACTTCTTTCTGCTGTTAAATGATAAGAAGGGCTTCTTACCGGATAAGGCGGATCTCAAATTATAGAGATCAAACTGGCTCAGCAATGGTTTGATCAACCTATGGACATTCCTTCTGGGATCCTCCTAGAGCCGATATGCCTCCCGATACAGTGGACTGCTGTTTTAGGTTGTATTCCTCATATACAGCCTCGCCAAGTCCTCATGTGTATCTTCCGTTTGGGATATTTTTACCAGGTAAAGAGAAGAATAAACTTCATGGTGCAGTATTTCCATTTAAAAGATTTATTAAGACTTCCAAACAAAACTGACATCCAAAAGCAATGAAATTCATTGGCTCAAGCCAGCCTCCGTTTCCCAGTTGATGCCTTCTACAGGGAAATGCGTCGGGTGGAGCACCAGTCTCTGATGCCACCAAGCACCAGCTGGCTGGCTTGAGCCGCAGCTGTTTAAACTGTTTCATTGCTTTTGGATGTCAGTTTTGTTTGGAAGTCTTAAAAAAAATATCCCAAACGGAAGATACACAGGAAGAATACAACCTAAAACAGCAGTGCACTGTATCGGGAGGGATATCAGCTCTAGGAGGATCCCAGAAGGAATGTCCATAGGTTGATCGAACCATTGCAGAGCCAGTTTGATCTCTATAATTTGAGATTCAACTTATCCGGTAAAAGGCCCTTTTTATCATTTAACAGCGGAAAGAAGTCCCTAGCCACAACCTGAATGTTTAAACATCACCTGTTTTATTTGAAACACTGCATGGACTTGAAAGTCAACACTATTTAAATTGGATTTATTTTATTTTACTTGGTTGCGCAATTATGAACTTTTTCCCATGATCGATGAGCTGTATATTCAACCTAATCACATGAATTTCATATGTAATTAATTTGCATTTAATTGTAAATAATGTACATATGCGCTAAAAACAACTAATTAATGTGATATCTACTACAAAAGATCAGATGCCAAATGTGATAAAAAACAAACAAATAGTGTAATGCTGCAAAGCTCCAAAGCAAAATCAGAGGCGCTGTGCGCTGATACACTCACGATTTTCCCCCTCACGAATGCTCTATGGACATTACCCATGATTAAGTCACGTGGCGAGTGACGATACGCGTGGGGGAGGAGCCTGCCATACGAGACCTGACGGAAGTTCCCGAGTGAGGATCTCTACAATTCATTACTGAGCGGCTTTCACAAAGAGGGGGAAAATCGTGAGTGTATCAGCGCACAGCGCCTCTGATTCTGCTTTGGAGCTTTGCAGCATTACACTATTGTGTGTTTCTTTCTCTCCCTCATATATTTCACATCCTGCCGTGATTTGTGTGGAGTGGATCTGAAGTAACTGCATTGCCTATTATTCAACAAGGCTGTGTGGTATCATCACACTGAAGCGGGTCTGAATCCATTTGTAGTGCTCAATAGCCATCCTAGGCTGTGTTGGTTTGATTGCACTGACATTCACT
Organism: Rana temporaria; assembly: GCF_905171775.1. NCBI lineage: Eukaryota > Metazoa > Chordata > Amphibia > Anura > Ranidae > Rana > Rana temporaria. The sequence goes on along the minus strand of NC_053491.1, from coordinate 472,522,603 downwards.
TTCTGCTGATTAAACACGCACTGTTAACCCTTCAGAGCAATATCCATTTAACTATAGGGACGGTTATTGGAAACCTTATGCAGTCGATGCTATTTTGATTTTATCACATTTGTTTGCGGTGATAACAATACCGAGTTCACTCATCAGTATTAGCAATTTTTTTTGTTTTTTATCACATTTGGCATCTGATCTTTTGTAGTAGATATCACATTAATAAGTTGTTTTTAGCGCATATGTACATTATTTACATTGTTTATGGTTTGGTCACCTTTTTTCACATACTGCAGCTTTTTACATTTGATTATTAATTGTGTGGTGCAATTCTGGATCTAGTAGCGCTGTAGTTTATATATTATTAAATTTGCATTTAATTGTGTTTTCATCAAATTTTTTTACTTATTCACCAATTTCATCTAATATTATAATAATCGTTTACGTGAAGTGAGTTAGGGGCAGCGCAGATTTCCCACTGTACACAGTTCATTAATTTCCAGTGACTTCAGTGACTACCACCTCTAGCTGGAATGCCTGCTCACCTCCAAAAGTTGACCCCACTACAGAGTCACACGCGCCTGGATTAATATCTCTCAGGATACCTCGGGGGGAAACGACTCCTCCTCCTGATATTCCTGGACAAGACAGACCTCCTCCCAGTTTCTCACTATGTAAACCCCACTACAGAGTCACACACACCTGGTATAATATCTCTCAGGATGCCTCGGGAACACGACTCCTCATCCCAATGTAACTAGACAGCTCTGACCTCCTCCTGGGATCTCATTCAGTCATGTGTGGCCATATAAAGACAAAAGCAAACCATAGTGCTCTCTGCTAGTAACATTTATTTAAAACTTTAACTTAGGGATTAAAAATACTCACATAAATTTGTTTTCATTTTTCTTGGAAGGTCCACTTTAAGCATTGCATTTATATCAATTGAAAATCTTTTTTTTAAGATAATTACAGTGAATTAAAAAAAAAGGTGCAGTGTTAAAATAACGTATCCTCTCTCAGAGAGCTGATCAGAATGAGTTCTCTTTGTTTGCTTCTTCTGGTGTTTGAAGATCCATTTTTTTTTTTACTGGTTTACATTTATTTTTCTTCCGGTGCAGCAAGCTGTAGACGTATCTCTGACAACCAGAGGATGTAAAATAATAGATTAGAGGATCCAGACCACAGTTTATGCAGCTGATACTGGTGCAGAGGATGTAGGCAAGGAAGAGAGAGAAATCGGCATCCTTATAAATCCGCACAAAGTGAATGAAATAGATGACATTGGTGGGGCCAAAACAAAGGACAAACACACTCAGCACAACCACGGATAGGCGGATAGCTCGTGATCTCTTATGTGTGCCATGAAATTTTGAACTGCTGAGACTGCGGATGATTCTAATGTAACAGAAAGTTATAATACATAACTGTAAGTAAAAGAAAATCAAGATAATAGTGATGCCATAAATAATATAAAAGCCCCTAAAATTATCATATTCCTGGTATTCATGACATACTACCATATCTAGTTCAGGAAATGTATAGATTTGTTTTTTTATGAGAAGAGGCACAAAGCTGGCCACTGAGATGACCCAAATGACACCACACACCAGCCAGGCTCGCTTCACTGTGCGCCAGGAGAGAGACCGCACCGGGTAGACTATGGCCAGGAAACGGTCCACACTAATACTTGTCAGGAGCAGAACAGAGCAGCCCGTGTTACAGTAATATGCTGCCGTGACAAAGCGACACATTCCTTCCCCGAAGATCCAGTTAGAGCCCAAGAATCTGTAGACAATGTGAAAAGGCAGTGTGCTAATGAGGAGGAGATCTGCAGTGGCGAGGTTCAGCATATAGACAACTGCCGGCTTCCTGACCTTTATCTTCACCAGGAACATGAGGATCGCCATGATATTGAGAGGAAGAGCCACAAGGAACACAACAGTGTAGATGGATGGGACAAGCCTGATCACACTCCAATGTCTGGATGGGTTAAAAACAAACTTGAACTTGATTTCACCTGGAAAGTTAAAACATAATGTTAGAGAATATACATAAACCAGATACATTTACCATTCATTTAACCACTTGACCACTGGGCACTTAAACACCCTTAATAACCAGACCTATTTTCAGCTTTCGGTGCTCTCACATTTTGAATGACAATAACTCAGTCATACAACACTGTAACCAAATTAATTTTTTGTCCTTTTTTTCACACAAATAGAGCTTTCTTTTGGTGGTATTTGATCACCTCTGCGGTTTTTATTTTTTTCGCTATAAATGAAAAAAGAACGAAAATTTTGTAAAAAAATGAATTTTTCTTCATTTCTATTATAAAATTTTGCAAAAAAGTAGTTTTTCTTCATAAATTTGGCCTAAAATGTATACTGCTACATATCTTTGGTAACAAAACAAAAAAAATTGGATATTATTTAGTCTGGGTGAAAGTTATAAGGTCTACAAGCTATGGTACCAATTACTGAAAATTGATCAATTTGATCACATCTGATGTACTGACAGCCTCTCTCATTTCTTGAGACCCTAACATGCCAGAAAAGTACAAATACCCCCCAAATGACCCTTTTTTGGAAAGAAGACATTCCAAGGTATTTATAAAGAGGCATTGTGAGTTTTTTGAAGTTGTCATTTTTTCACACAATTCTTTGCAAAATCAAGGTTTTTTTTATTTTTATTTTTTTTCCACAAAAGTTTCATATTAGCGGGTTATTTCTCACACACAGCATATGCATACCACAAATTACACCCCAAAACACATTCTGCTATTCCTCCCGAGTATGGCGATACCACATGTGTGGGACTTTTACACCGTGGCCACATACAGAGGCCCAACATGCAGGGAGCATCTTCAGGCGTTCTGGAGCACCCAGACCAATTCTGCCATTTCTCTCCTACATGGAAAAATCATCATTCATTTGCTAGAAAATTACATAGAACCCCAAAACATTATATATGCTTTTTTAGCAAAGACCCTAGAGAATATAATGGCGGTTGTTGCAACTTTTTATCGCGCATGGTATTTGCACAGCAATTTTTCGAACGCATTTTAAAAAAAAAAAAAAACATTAAAGTTAGCCCAATGTTTTTGCATAATATGAAAGATGAAGTTACGCCGAGTAAATAGATACCCAACATGTCACCCTTCAATATTGCACACGCTTGTGGAATGGCGCCAAACTTCGCTACTTAAAAATCCCCATAGGTGACGCTTTAAATGTTTTTACTGGTTACATCTTTTTAGTTGGAGAAGAGGTTTAGGGCCAAAATGATTGCTCTCGCTCTAACGTTCGCAGCGGTACCTTACATGTGTGGTTTGAACACCGTTTTCATATGTGGGCGGGACTTACGTGCATGTTCGCTTCTGTATACGAGCACGCGGGAACAGGGGCGCTTTAAATATTTTTTTTTTTTATTGTTCATTTTACTTTATAATTTAGTTTGACACGTTTTTCCCCAAAAATAAATGTTTTGATTACTTTTATTCCTATTACAAGGAATGTAAACATCCCTTATAATAGGAATATAGCATGACAGGTCCTCTTTACAATGAGATATGGGGTCAATAAGACCCCACATCTCACCTCTAGGCTGGGAAGCCTGGAAAAAAAAATGATCCTGGCTTTGATCGCAGTGGTGAGTCGGAAGAAGCACCGGAGGGTGAAAGGAGTGGGGATGTCCCCTTTTGGCTCCCGTAATAACGATCAAGAGGCGGAACAGCCGCCATGATCATTCTTATGGTGTAGAGAATCGCCGGCTGAAAAAAATGATATCTGAATGATGCCTGTAGCTGCAGGCATCATTCAGATATCCCTGCACGAGGTAAAGGACATAATATGACGTGGGCGGGAAGTGGTTAAAACACATTTTTTTCCCCAGAGTATTTTCTGAGTATTGTGCGGGGGGTATTGCAGAGTATTGTGCGGGGTATTACAGAGTATTGTGCGGGGTTATTGCAAAGTATTGTGCGGGGGGTATTGCAGAGTATTGTGCGGGGGGTATTGCAGAGTATTGTGCGGGGGGTATTGCAGAGTATTGTGCGGGGGGTATTGCAGAGTATTGTGCGTGGGGGTATTGCAGAGTATTGTGCGGGGGTATTGCAGAGTATTGTGCGTGGGGGTATTGCAGAGTATTGTGCGGGGGTATTGCAGAGTATTGTGCGGGGGGTATTGCAGAGTATTGTGCGGGGGGTATTGCAGAGTATTGTGCGGGGGGTATTGCAGAGTATAGTGCGGGGGTATTGCAGAGTATTGTGCGGGGGGTATTGCAGAGTATTGTGCGGGGGGTATTGCAGAGTATTGTGCGGGGGTATTGCAGAGTATTGTGCGGGGGTATTGCAGAGTATTGTGCGGGGGGTATTGCAGAGTATTGTGTGGGGGGTATTGCAATGTATTGTGTGGGGGGTATTGCAGAGTATTGTGTGGGGGTATTGCAGAGTATTGTGCGGGGGTATTGCAGAGTTCTGTGCGGGGGTATTGCAGAGTATTGTGCGGGGGTATTGCAGAGTATTGTGCAGAGTATTGCACAGGGGGTACTGCAGAGTATTGCCCAGGGGGTACTGCAGGGTATTGCGCAAGGGGTACTGCAGAGTATTGCGCAAGGGGTACTGCACAGTACTGGCAGGGGGTATTGCAGAGTATTGCGCAGGGGGAACTGCAGAGTATTGCGCGGGGGGTATTGCAGAGTATTGCGCGGGGGTATTGCAGAGTATTGCGCGGGGGTATTGCAGAGTATTGCGCAGGGGGTATTGCAGAGTATTGCGCAGGGGGTATTGCAGAGTATTGCGCAGGGGGTATTGCAGAGTATTGAGCAGGGGGTATTGCAGAGTATTGCACAGGGAAGGAAGAGTATTGCAGGGGTTATTGCAGAGTATTGCACAGGGAAGGAAGAGTATTGCAGGGGTTAATGCAGGGATGGCTGAGCAGGGATAGATGGATCTGTGATTGCAATAGTCACAGATCCATCCCACACTGCTGCTGACATCCGCGCTCTCCTCTCACACTGTACCGATTGGTACAGAGAGAGGAGGGAGGAACCGGCGTCATCAAATGATGCCGGTTTGTTTACATGTGATCGTTCCGTCATTGGACGGAGCGATCATGTGGTAAACGGCCGCTATCAGCGGCAATTTACCGTGATCCGTGATGCGGTGGTCACGGACATTCCTGTGTGCGCGCCCCAGGGGGCGCGCGGGAGCGTGATTCTGGGAGGACATTATATAACGTCCTCCCAGAGTTAAGCAACCACCTTGCCGCCGTTATTTGACGGCGGCTGGTGGTTAAGTGGTTAAAGCAGAAAATAATTAAAAATAATTTCTACTAAAAAGAAAAACGGAAAACTGATTTTCTGAAATATTCACTTTTTGCCCATATCTTTCCTCCACCATAATTCCTTTTGGTCACAAGATGTTACAATGATGTGGCATGTATCATTCAAACTGCTTCCTCGGAGCCCAGCCCTGAGGGGGACATCATCTAATAGCCTAGGTTCATTGTACTACTTCATTAAGTGGCACTCACACTCAAACAATATACTGTATATATATAGCTGAGACTTACCCAAGCAATCCCCAACATGTAGTTACACAGTTACCTAGTTAAAAAGGTTAAAAAATGACACAGGTCCATCCAGTTTGACGTATAGAATACCTGGCCTTGTGTCCTCTTCTGGGACCTTAAGGCCTCGTACACACAACGAGAATCTTGGCGTAAAAGAAACGTAATTTTCCTCGACAAGGTTCTTGTCAAGCTTTCCTTGCATACAACAAGTACGACGGCACTATTAAATTGAAGTTCGATTCCACTGGCGCCACCCTTGGGGCTGCTTTTGCTAATCTCGTGTTAGCGCTTGTTAAGTAAAAGTTTGGTGAGAGACGATTCGCGCTTTTCAGTCTGTTACAGCGCGACGAATGTGCTATCTCCATTACGAACGCTACTTTTACCGAAGGTGCGCTCCCGTCTCATACTTTATTCTGAGCATGCACAGGTTTTTAAGCATACACACAAACGTGTTTCTCGTTGTAAACCAGCCCGACGAGAACCACGACCAGAAAATTTAGACTCCCGCCGAGAAAAAAGAGAGCATGGGCCAAATCTTCAAAGGAGATACGCAGGCGTAACTGCTGTTCAGCCTGCGTATCTCTGTGCCTAACTTTGGAAACGATCCTCAAAAGGATTTTTCCAAAGTTAGGCAGAAGATCCGACATCTGTAAGACACTTACACTGTCAGATCTTAAGATGCAGTACCGCATCCGCCGCTGGGGGCATTTCGAGTTGAAATGCCGCCTAGCGTATGCAAATGAGTACTTAAGCAGATCCACAAAGCTTTTAAGCTTTGTGTTTTCTGCATAAGTTATGATTTGCTTGCGCAAAATTAGGGCTGGTTTTACAATGTGTAAAGTTAGTACACCATGTAAAACCAGACCTTGTTTTCGATCGCCGCGTTTTTTTTTTAATTTTTTTTTTTTTTTTTCGGCGCGTATTTTTTTTTCAACCCGTCGCAACTTTATTGTCCCGTCGCAATCCACAAAGCCCGGCGTAAATTACGTTCGCGCACTGCCCGTCGGGAAAAATGACGTCACGCATGCGCAGTACGTCCGGCGCGGGAGCGCGCCTCATTTTAATAGGAATCGCCCCCTCGAGCAGACGACCGCCTTGCGACGGAGGCACTTAGGTTACACGGCGTGTAATTTCTAGGTAAGTGCTTTGTGGATCGGGCACTTAGGTAGAAATTTAAGGCCTGTGTAACTTAACTGCTGAAAGTTAAGTTAGGCAGCGTTTTTGAGAATTTGGCCCCATGTTCTCTTTTTTTCTCATACACACGGCCGTTTTTCTCGGCAAAAAAGCTCTGCCAGCAGTTTTCTTGATGGTTTTTGCCAAGGAAAATGGTTGTGTGTACAAAGCATTAGAGTAAACTGTTTATTACAGTTACTGAGGTCATCTTTGATATTTGCACATTGTAATCATATCCTCTCTTAAGCTCCTCTTATTCCATAGTGAATGACTGCAATCTATGCAGTCAGAGAAAGAGAAGGGTTTCAACATGCCATATATGCCCAGTGTCGTGGCCACATCCCGGGTTGGATAGAACAAGACAGAACCCCCTGTGACAGGAAGTCAGGTAAATCTGTGGGTGTCACAGACGGGAGATACATTTCTGCTCAGAAGTAGCCAGAAAGATTTAAGGGTGTTGGAAAACTTCAGCTGTTCAGAATGAGGCAATTAAGGCCTCTATAAGTAATCCAGAGGATTACTACTAAATGCTGCATCCTGAGGCTTTTTGAGTGAAGGAGAGCAGTGGGCAGAAATACTTCTGAAGAGGTGAGGTGCTCTTGATTTTTCTGTGTGATAAAAATCAAAAAGACTTTTGTTTTTTCGCTGTATGATGAGCAGTGTCTACCCAGCAGTAGGCTGTGCTAGACTCCATAGATAGGTTCCTGTGTGGTGAAGGTAGACACCCCAAGTGGCCAGGGTTTATTTTATGTTTGAATAAAGAATAAACCAAAATCTTTGTTTTCAACCGTCTTCGACTGCCTTTCTGTATAGTTTTGTGTGTAGTGAACCCATCCAGAGGGTCACACACCCCCGATACCGAGCTAAGCCCTTACACATGGTGGAGTGCCGCGGGCAGTTAAAGTAAACTCAAAATGGAGGAGATACTGAAACAGCTGGCTTTAGCAAATGCATATCAACAGCAGACAAATGCAGGTTTGCAGCGGAGCCTTGCAGCTCAACAACAGGCTCACGCAGCTTAACAACAGGCTCACCAAGAGAGCATTGCAGGCTTGGAACAGAGACACCAGCAGCAAATGGAGGCCATCGTGACACAGCTTCAGAGACAGCAGACTGAGGCTGGGAGTCAGGCCAGTAACATACTGAATTTTCAGGTACGACACTTATTGCCAAAGATGACTGCAGATGAGGACCCGGAGATGTTTCTGACCACGTTTGAGAAAGCAGCGGAAAGAGAGAGTTGGCCTAAAGAACAGTGGGCTGGACTAGTGGCCCCCCTATTACGTGGAGAAGCCCAAAAGGCATATTTTGATTTGGAGCTAGCAGACGCGAAAAATTATGATCGGTTAAAAGAGGAAATATTGGCACGTTTTGGTGTAACCATGGATGTCCGTGCTCAGCGGGTCCACAATTGGAGTTATCAGCTGAGGTAGCCACCTCAGTCGCAGATGTATGACCTCATCCATTTGGCTAGGAAATGGCAGCAGCCAAAAATTCTGTCCGGACCAAAAATTTTGGAGCGAGTAGTCATGGACAAATTTCTTAGGTCTCTTCCTAACACCCTGCAGAAATGGGTGAACCATGGTGGTCCGGAAACCGCAGACAAACTTGTAGACCTGGTCGAAAGGTACCTAACCACAGAGAATTTGTCCTCTTCCACCAGAAACGCACAGACTTTTCACCCCAAGACCAGACCCTCCCCACCTATAGGTAAGACTGCATCAAGGGATGGGGGTGGAGAGAGTTACCAAGGAGCAACTAGAGGAATTATTGTGACTACTGCTAATGTTTGGCGAGAGCGGCCTGGAAGACCCATCCCACAGGAGAGGACCAGAAGGTTGATTTGTTACCGTTGCCGGGAAGAGGGACATGTAGCAGCGGTTTGCCCAGCGGGTGATGAACCCATGCAGTGTGACTTTCTGACAGAGAGATGACAGTCCCTTTTTACAACCACATGCACTGCAGTAAAGGACAATGAGAAACCTTTATATAGAATGTGCTTAGACGGTAAAGATGTTGTGGTATTGTTGGATTCAGGTAGCCTGGTCACCTTAGTGAAAAGTGATCTAGTGGTGGGCAAAACCTTACATCCTAGGAAAATGGCTGTAGTTTGTGTACATGGGGACACTCGAGAATATCCGGCGACTACGGTTTCCTTTGAAACCTCCCTTGGTAACTTGTGTCACCAGGTGGGTTTAGTTCCCAAACTGCCACATGACGCCATTGTGGGAAGGGATTTCCCAAAATTCTGGGAACTCTGGGACTGCCCAGATTCCCCAGTAGGTGGTTCTTCTGAGTCTGAACCATCTACTCCAGAAACCAACAACTGTGAGGATTCTCCTGAGTTTCCATTCTCAGTATTAGCAGGGGAAACACCAGTCCCTAGGGAGGAGCCTGCTACCTCAGAAGAGGAACAGCGGCCGATAGGGTTTGATGACCTCGAGGTGCACAGAGAAAACTTTATCATCTCTGCAATTGAGGGACCTCACATTGCTAAGAGCCCGGGAGAATGTAGTGAAGATAGATGGGGAGTTAGTTAACCCTGACGAGAGGGTTGCCCTCCCTTACTTCATTATTGAAAGGGACCTGTTATATAGAGTGTCACAGAGGATAGAGGACACCATTGAGCAACTGGTAGTGCCTAAACCGTACCGCAAGATGGTTTTGGAACTGGCCCATGGGCACATTCTTGGGGGACATTTGGGAGCAGAAAAAACCCGGGAGAGGATCACCCAGAGGTTTTATTGGCCTGGGATCACTAAGGAAGTGGAATTGTACTGCTCTTCCTGTCCAGTGTGTCAGATTACTGCACCCATGCCACATTTCCGCAGTCCGTTGGTACCCCTGCCCATTATCGAGGTCCCTTTTGAGAGGATCGCCATGGACTTGGTTGGCCCCTTACTGAAGTTCACTAGAGGGCACCAGCACATCTTGGTAATATTGGACTATGCCACCCATTACCCAGAAGCGATTCCTCTCCGAAACACCTCTGCTAAAAACATTAGTGTGTGTGAAAATATTGCGCAAACTTATAAAAGGTGAAAAAGGTGGGCGGCCAACACACAAAAAATATTTGTAAAGGTATTGTGTAAAAAGAAGTGTAGCGCCAATATATTTCAACTCTACTTTGGTAAGAACCAAAAGGAGAGAGATAATATAAGATTGGAAATAATCCAAATGTGTACTTAACACCGTGAGGTGTAGTGACAATTATTTGTAATTGAGAATTTTGTAAATCCTTCAAAATTAATAAATAAAACTTGTGAAGTGAAAATAAACGCCTATAATGCAAAAATAGTCTGTGAAACAAATATTCCTGTGTGGCTGTTAATGTGAATGTGAACCTCAGAGGATCAACATGCACCTGTTGCCAGTTAAGTCCTGTTAGGGACTCAGGAGAGAGATGATGGTACTCTCAAATAAACACACACTACAGCAATTAACCTGCAAAGGCAGGTGAGCTATAGGTTCAAAACAAGTTTCTTTGGGGGGACATCTTAAATCATATGGGATGATATTAACTTCACATAAATTATATATAGTCCAATCCCCTGTTGGGAATAATACATATATATAGTCCTTTTTGATTGTATAAATATCCTCAGTAGCACGCTTCAATCAGACTTTTACGAGAGAAGAAATAACTGGGTACTCTTACCAGAACACGTTGACCCACTCCTCATCTTACGATGGGTGGGTCTCCAAAGCTTGTACGGGCCGATTGCCCTCTCTGGTTACCCTTGCGATGTGATTTCTCTCAAGGCCTCTCCAGCTTTATGAAGTCTCCAGATAGTGGTTGGTGCAAGATTATACTCACAGACAAAAAGGACACAGATGTTCTCCAAAAAAATTTTTAGGTGATGGAATCAGTGGTTGATCACAACAGAGTATGTGGAAAAAACAAAAAAAGAGAGCTCCACATAGTGTAAAAAAGTTACAGTTTTAATGAAAAAACTTCAAACTTGTGTTACTGAAAAAAGTGAACACACTGGATAAAATAACACTTTGAACAAAAGTTTTTTCCAAACAAAGTTCAGCAATAAAAATCAAAATCAAAAGTCCAACAAAAAATTGTAAAATCCAAAAAAACCATGCAGCAAACCAAAAAGCTTTCCAATCCAATAAACGGACAGAAAATATCCACAGATAATGCAGGTGATGGCGGTATGACCTGTGTACCCTACCGGTTTCGTCGCTATAAGGACTTCTACTGGGGTGTATACAGAGGTCTGTGCCATCCACTGCCAATATATAGCCTAAAATCCACCTGTCTGTAATCTTACCTTGCTCCACAGCTGACTCCGGCGTGCGCTCCAATTAGGCACACATGTTGTGGATTTGCTCTCCAAAACCCGGAAGTAGTGGGAAGGGCCATTAGTAGTAATGGGCGTGTATACTGGAAGTATCTAACTATCCAGTTTGACGCTGTCCTCGTTCTCCACCCCTCGCATAAGCCCATAGGCATAGAGAGCGCTGGACGTCATGACGTCACGCGCATGCGCACATCGCCATCTCGGTGCCGTACTTCCGCGTGTCATGAGGTAATTCAAGCCTCGTTTTCACGCCCGGGAGATATGTTCATACAGCGCTGTGACGTGACGCACACGCTCTCCATACAGTAGTGCCCTATGTCCGCGTGTCACGATGCGTTCCACGCCTCGTTGTCACGTCACGCAAGCAGATTCCTGTATGCAGGACAGCGGCATCTTGTGGGCAACTAGGGTTAGTGTTTCATTGAAGTCATATGACAGCAAAGACCTTTAATATTGATGTTACACAGTTACCTCCAATGGTCATAAACACATCCAGGTAATTCTACATATATTAGGAGAAACGTGGATCCCAAGGATTTAATCCCAGACAGGTGGATCAACAATATGCAAAGGAAATAAAGACAATAATATATAAAGCCAATCATCAATATACATTTAAATCGGCCACATTATATATTATCACATAGAACTATAAAGGGAATATAAAGATTTATCAGGCTTTTTATATGTGTTAAGGCAATAAATTATGTCCAAACCTTATACAATGTCCCGGGCAAACCAAGGGAAAAAAAAAGGAGAAGAAATTCCTTTTTTATTATCGCTAAGCCTGGTTGATAAAGGCATTAACGTCCCACTCAACGTTTAACCCATAAGGTACAAAACATTTTAGCTGGTAAATCCAGAATACCTCGAGCTTGGACACCCCTCTGACTTTGGGTTCGCCCCTCCAGTGGGGGACAAACCTGTCTATAATCTGGAATTTGGTGCCTTCTAGTTTTTTATTATGTTTTTCTACATAATGCCTGGGTACAGTGTGGTTGGTACGGCCTTTCAAAATCTTTGCCACATGCTCACCTACCCTTGTGGAAAAGCTCCGTATGGTGCGGCCAACGTACTGTTTTCCACAAGGGCAGGTGATCAAGTATACAATATTGGTTGTAGCACATGTAAAGAAGTGACGCATGGGGTATTCTATCCCCGTGGTGGTAGACCTAAAACTGGTGGTTTTTTTTCCTACCACATATATTATTGGTGCACACTGTGCATCTCCTACAGGGATGATATCCTTTTGAGAGGGGAAAGAAAGACGGCTTTACAGGGGGGTCAGGAACATTCGGTGCAATCTGATTCCTCAACGAGGTGGCCCCTCTGTAAATTATTCCAGCATTTTCAGGAAGGGATGGCCCCAAAATTCCATCACTCTTTAACACTTTCCAGTGTTTAGAGATGATCCCCTTTATCTGCCTGTATTGCACTGAAAATGAGGTAAAGAAAGAATTTTTGAACTTAGACTCTCCCACCTCCTTTTGTCGTGCCACAGTGAGTGAGATTCTGTCAACTGTTGCTATATTGTTAATTTCTTTATCGACCAAATGACCTGGGTAACCTTTATCTACAAATCTTTTTTTGAGGATCTGCGCTTGTGTCTGGTAGTCTTCGATGTTCGAGCAGTTACGTCTGATGCGCAACAACTGACTCTTAGGTACCGAAGAGAGCCAGGATGGGTGATGACAGCTATCGACCGGAATATAGCCGTTCCGGTCGGTACTCTTGAAGTATGTTCTGGTTGTTAATTGGTTGTCTTGGACAAAGATCTCCAAATCTAAAAAGTGAATACTAGAATGGCTAGCCTCGTGAGAGAGTCTAATGCCCAAATCATTTGTATTCAAGGTGGCCATGAAGTTGTCAAGGGACTCCCGGTCACCCCTCCATAGGAGGAGGATGTCGTCTATGTATCGAGCCCAGAGTACTACCTCTGGCCGATTGTAAGCATAGACGACATCCTCCTCCCACTTGGCCATGAAGATGTTTGCTAAGCTGGGGGCAAACTTTGCCCCCATAGCCACTCCTTTGCGTTGGAGATAGTATTCCCCGTCATACCAGAAATAGTTGTGCGCAGTAGCGAACTGCAGGAGCTCCATAATGAAGGTCTTTTGCACATCGGGAAGGGTTTCTGAACGCCCCAAAAAACATTCAACTGCTTTATACCCCAACTAAAAACATTGCCAAAGAGTTATTTCAGGTTTTCAGCCGTGTGGGTCTTCCTAAGGAGGTCCTATCTGACCAGGGCACCCCGTTTATGTCAAGGGTGACCAAAGAACTTTGTAAACTCCTGAAAGTGACCCAATTACGTACATCAGTATATCACCCTCAAACAGACGGGTTAGTGGAAAGGTTTAATAAAACCTTAAAGGGTCACTAAAGGAAAACATTTTTTTTGCTGAAATTACTGTTTACAGGGTATAGAGACATAAAAGTTAACTGATTCCTTTTAAAAATGATTACAAATAGATAAAAATCAATCATATAATGTGCCTGCAGGTTAGTTTCACTTTTAAACTGGTCTCATGTTCCTGTGAACTAGAGAGACACACAGAACAAAAACAAACAAATCCAGGGCAGTGTTTTGTTTTTAAAATGAATCTGATTGGTTCTGTTAAGTTTTAGACACACAGTAATGACAGCTTAGACCAACAGTGAAAAGCTCCCAGTACTATGGTTATAAGGAAACAGACAACCAGGAAGTGTGGAGATCAGAGCAGAATTCCAGCAACTTCAAAGCAAAAACGAACAATAAGGACATGAAACCAGGACTGCAGTAAGGTAAAGGAAGCTATTTAGCTAAAAAAAAAAAATTCCTTTAGTGATCCTTTAAAACAAATGTTGAGGAAGGTGGTGGATAAAGACGGAAAGAATTGGGATTATCTGCTCCCTTATCTGATGTTTGCCATAAGAGAGGTTCCCCAATCGTCCAGAGGGTTCTCTCTGTTTGAGCTACTGTATGGGCGGCACCCCTGGGGCCTACTGGACATTGCCAGGGAAACATGGGAGAGTGAGAGTTCCCCTCATCGAAGGGTGATTGAACATGTGGCCCTAATGCCAGATAGAATTGCCCAAGTGATGCCGATTGTGAAGGAACATTTAGCCCAAGCCCAATTGGTTCAACAAAGGATTTACAATCGTGGGGCCCAGGTCCGTTTCTTTGCACCTGGTGATAGGGTGTTGGTGCTGGTCCCCACGGTCGAAAGTAAATTCCTAGCCAAATGGCAATGTCCCTATGAAGTGTTGGAGAAAATGGGGGTGGTGAATTATAAAATTAGCCAACCGGGAAGATGGAAACCTGAGCAGCTCTATCACGTGAACTTGCTGAAACCATGGAAGGATAGATTGAACATGTGGCCCTAATGCCAGATAGAATTGCCCAAGTGATGCCGATTGTGAAGGAACATTTAGCCCAAGCCCAATTGGTTCAACAAAGGATTTACAATCGTGGGGCCCAGGTCCGTTTCTTTGCACCTGGTGATAGGGTGTTGGTGCTGGTCCCCACGGTCGAAAGTAAATTCCTAGCCAAATGGCAATGTCCCTATGAAGTGTTGGAGAAAATGGGGGTGGTGAATTATAAAATTAGCCAACCGGGAAGATGGAAACCTGAGCAGCTCTATCACGTGAACTTGCTGAAACCATGGAAGGATAGAGAGTCCTTGGTCGCTAAGACTACCCAATTTTCTGCTCCATTTAACCTGGCTGTCCCTGAAGTTGGGATAGCGGAGACTCTATCCAAAACTCAGCAACAGGAGGTTAAAGAATTTGTGCTCCGTAATAAGGAGAAGTTTTCAGACCTGCCAGGGTGGGTCTCCGGAGTTGAACATGACATTATCACCACACCAGGGGATAAGGTCAAGTTGAAGCCTTATAGAATTCCAGAAGCCCGGCAAGAAGTAAAAAAAATACTTGAGTTGGGGGTGATAGAAGAGTCAAATAGTGATTGGTCCAGTCCCATTGTCTTAGTGCCCAAACCAGATGGAAGTTGGCGGTTTTGTAATGACTTTCGCCGCCTGAATCAAATCACTAAGTTTGACACCTATCCTATGCCCCGCATCAATGAACTAATTGATCGCCTAGGCACTGCCCGGTACATGACGACGTTAGACCTGACCAAGGGTTATTGGCAAATTCCTCTCTCGGAGTCGGCCAGGGAAAAAACAGCATTTGTAACTCCAGACGGATCTTTCCAATATCGGAAAATGCCTTTTGGGTTACAGAATGCTCCCGCCACATTTCAACGCACCATGAATAAGACCCTTCGGCCTCAACGTCATCCACAGTGAGGATTGGGACTCACACTTACCAAACGTTCAGGCTGTGTTGGATTCCATCTGGAAAGCCGGGTTTACAGCCAATCCAAAAAAATTTACCCTTGGGCTAGAAGAGGCGAAGTATCTGGGGTATACCATTGGAAGAGGTCTAATCAAGCCCCAAATAAACAAAGTTGAGGCTATTCAGGATTGGCCACATTCCACCAACAAGAAACAGGTTTGTGCATTTTTGGGGATCGCGGGGTATTATCGCCGCTTTATCCCCCATTTTGCCTCACAGGCTGCTCCCCTGACCAATTTGACCAAAGGGAAGGAGTCTGTCATGACCAAATGGACTCCCGAAGCAGAAACAACTTTTCAGGCTTTAAAACAGGCCTTATGTAGCCAGTTTTAAATTCGCCTGATTTTTCACGGGACTTTGTGGTTCAGACAGATGCGTCAAATGTGGGATTAGGAGCTGTACTGTCCCAGATTATCAAGGGGGAGGAACACCCTGTTATGTACCTCAGCCAAAAGTTGAAGGCCCATGAGGAGAATTATGCCACCATTGAGAAAGAATGTTTGGCGGTGAAATGGGCTTTGGATACTCTCCGGTACTACCTCATGGGTAGACAGTTTGAACTTGTGATCATGACCCATTGAAGTGGATGGCACAGAACAAAGCGACCAATAGGAGAATTAATAGGTGGTTCCTGGCCCTCCAGGAATTTAGTTTTGTGGTAACGCATCGCCCCGGTGCTAAAATGGGGAATGCAGATGGGTTGTCCCGAGTGCACGCCTGCCTGGCAACCTGTGTCCCAACCCTAGGGTTGAAACAAGAGGGGGGGGGTATGTGACAGGAAGTCAGGTAAATCTGTGGGTGTTGTCACAGACGGGAGATACATTTCTGCCCTGTTTAGACAATACACCAATTATTATCAGGTGTCGGCTGCAGAAGTAGCCAGAAAGATTTAAGGGCGTTGGAAAACTTCAGCTGTTCAGAATGAGGCAATTAAGGCCTCTATAAGTAACCTAGAGGATTACTACTGAATGCTGCACCCTGAGGCTTTTTGAGTGAAGGAGAGCAGTGGGCAGAAATACTTCTGAAGAGGTGAGGTGCTCTTGATTTTTCTGTGTGATAAAAATCAAAAAGACTTTTGTTTTTTCGCTGTATGATGAGCAGTGTCTACCCAGCAGTAGGCTGTGCTAGACTCCATAGATAGGTTCCTGTGTGGTGAAGGTAGATGCCCCAAGTGGCCAGGATTTTTTTTTATGTTTGATTTTGTTTATGCTGTTTGGATGCTTGCACATGTTTCCAGCAAGATGGAAGAATAAACCAAAATCTTTTTTTTCAACCGTCTTCGACTGCCTTTCTGTATAGTTCCGTGTGTAGTGAACCCATCCAGAGGGTCGCACCCCCCCCCCCCGCTACCGAGCCCCTTACACCCCCTAGAATGGGACTTTGGAAGCCACAGACACAGGTGTGTATGAACAAGTTAATATTTATTTAATACATGTAAAGATTAAAAAACGTCAAGCGTTTGGTAAGATATACATAAAACAAAGACAACATAGGACAAAAACTATAACAATTCATATGGATGACAAAGTTACTCTCCGATGGGTGGTGGTCCCCAATACCCGATGCGCATCCGGTTTCACACCTCCGTCAGGGGTTTGTAGGATGGGGTACAGTATGGTCTGATAAGACTTGGCTTTCATAAAGTCATAATGGTTGTCACTTATGATACATTTATCATTGACACATTTATGTATAGCATCCTTTGCCATTCCCTCAAATTCCTTACATACTATTGATGTGAGGCTGATTTGTGTGTAGTTTCCTGTTATACATCTCTTTTTGGAAATTGGTACCACATTGGCTTTAAGCTAATGAGTTGGTATTACTCCAATTAGTAAGGAGTATTTAAAAACTATAAATAACAGATTGGTTATAACTGTGCTAAGCTCCCTAAGGACACATGGGTGTAAGCTAGGAATGACTGAGCCTGGTTCAGTACGAACATCAGTTCAAGCCGAACATTTTCCGTTTGGCCATTCGTTGAACACCCAAATTTGCAATGCAATGAGTGCTGCACAGTGCATTTTGCGCCCTGATTGGGCAAAGCCTTGCCCATTAAGAGTGCAGTGTATTCTGGTCGTTAGGGAGCGGGGGCAGAAAGCTGACCACAGTGTCCTTAACAATCGATAAGTCATCAGCTGTCAATGGGTTTTCCGTCTGACAGCTGAACAATAAAATAAAAGTGCAGTTTTAAAAATAAAGAAAAAAATGGTGTTGGGTCCCCCCAGTCCATACTTCAGGTCTGGTATAGATTTGGAGGGGAATCCCACACCAAAATAAAAAAAAAATGGCACGGGGGTCTCCCCAAAATCTGTACCAGACCCTTACCCGGGCATGCAGCCTGGCAGGTCAGGAAACAGGGGGGGTTGAGCGAGCGCCCCCCCCCTCCTGAACCAATGGGGACAAGGGCCTCTTCCTGACAACCCTGGGCTGTGGTTGTTGGGGTCTGTGGGCGGGGGGCTTATCGGAATCTGGAAGCCCCCTTTAACAAGAGGGCCCCCAGATCCTGGCTGCCCATGGGAATAAGTACCGGGTACATAGTAACCTTACCCATCCACCAAAATTGGACCCTTCTGACATCACGGACTGGTGTATGCAGTGCATTACAGGGCGTTCCGCAGCGCTCAAATCTTCCGCGAATGCCCCATAATGTACATTTGACCCGAACATCAAGCTCATCCCTACTCCACTGTATGTGCGTTATTAAAAAAAAATCCTCTGTATACCTTATTTCCGACCGCTGCTCGGCTCTCACGTGACTGCTCGCCATTCCCTCTTCTAATCTGACAGCTACAGCGGGAGGGGCTAAGAATCCCCTGCTGACATCAGTCGGGAGGAGGAGAGGAGAGCTGGGCATGAAACAAAGGCGCCACTCTAAGTGCAATAAATCAGATTCGTTTTTTTAATGGCACATGTAAATGAGATACTCAGAAAGGTACAGTCATGGCAGGTACATTGACGATCTGATACTTGTCCGGGACAACAGAGAAATGTCTCTACCCTCTTTTTGTTTTGGATGTGAATAACATCCATTTGAATTTAGAATTCTCTTGTGAGAGTGGATCCAGAAAGATTGATTTTTCAGACATCACACTCACGGGAGATGATATTACAGTTGCATATAAGCCTTCAAAGTGGGCACTATTGATTTTTCCTGTTTGGCTCCCATATACTTTAATGGGGTTCACCGTTCGGGTTAGAACATTTCCCCTGTTCGGGAGTTCTGCTGCGAACCAAACAGGGGGTAGTTTGGCCCATATCTACTGGCCACATACAAGTAGATTTGGTCAGCATGTGACTTGGCAGCCTAATATTTTTACCGGCACCTGTCTATCTGTCTGGAATAGATTATCTACATGAGTCCTCATGTTGCATAGCTTTTGATTAATTTTGTCGACCTGCCACTTTATTGAAATCAGAATCGATCTCCCAGTGCTGGGTACTCACCCTCCGTCATATTGTCACCATTCACTGCACAGAACAAGGTGACCCCATGTAGAAGGAAGAGAGAAAATAGTCGACGGACTTCCATCCCTGCAGGCTGAGCACCGAGTAATGACAGAAACCTCAACTGACGCAACTGATGATGGAAGATTTATTTTAGTAGAAGGATGTGTTATCTCAAGATCATATGCCACGGATATACATATTTGGTAATAACGATCAAACATTTTGTTCTTACAAAATTTACAGCTAGAATTGCTCAAGAGCCATCGGTAGTAAGCTGATGGATAAAATGGTGACATCTCAGTGGGTTAGAAGTATTTAATGAATGTCTAAAAATGAAATATCTTCTTAAAATAAGTCTTTATTATTTGAAGAGACCCTGTCACATCCCTAAAGAAATAAAAAATCCACTTCCTTGTAATAAAATATTAACAGTTCAATGTAACTGCGCTGAAATTAGCTACAGCAGGATAAACGGGTTATCCTTAGCTGTAATCACAGAAGTGGTGGATGGTGTTTTTTTTACATAGTTACATAGTCAGGATGAAAAAAGACACAAGTCCATCCAGTTCAACCATAAAAAAATAAATTAATAAAATAAAAAATATTGTACAATCCCACATACCCAATTCTATACCCACAGTTGATCCAGAGGAAATTTAGTTGGGCTGCAGGTAGATGGACTGTCAGGGGGTTAGATGTCAGTGTCCCCTGTGTTTGTGCAGTTTATGGCCGTACATACCGAAGATGAGTGCTCTTCTTTATCAGCAGGCCATGTGTGTGCTCTGGCGTCATCTTGGTACACCTGGTTGCCCGTGGTATGGAAGAAATCGGTCAATTTCTGTGGAGCTAGGTGAAGCCCGTTTGCGGACAGCGCCTTGTGCAGTGTTGTCCAGGGAAGCCAATTTCAGCTGTAGGGAGTACTTCCGTCGCTGTATCTTGTAGCTTGGCGGTGGCTTGGAGCAGGAGCTCAGTTAGCAGTTTTTAAATGCCGGCCGGACACGCCCCGCCCTAATTCCATTTTAAATCCTTCTTGTCACTTCAGAGAACATCATTTTGGTGACATAACAGGCTTCCATTTTTTTGGAATTGTTAGAGTTTCTAATGCAGTGAAAGGAGGAGGTCCTTGTCGCGACGTTGCTTGCCAGGGAAGCCTGGTAGATATTTAAACTTTAAACTAGGGTCCCATTGGGATTTAATCAGAGATTGGAGTTAGATTTACATTTAATCTAGCTTTCTTTCTTTATTTTTACCTGCTATGTTCAATACCCCCTTTCCTCTATTTATTTTGTAAATCTGTCTCTTAAATCTCTTGACTGTGGCTATGATAGATATATTCTATAGGTATATTTTGTGTTTCTTTTTTTCTGTTAGTATATTACATAAATGTATTTATTTTTTTGGGTTATTTCAGGTCATTATTTTGTTTACATTGTGAGGGGGACCACTCACGGAGTTACTCACCAGCTGGGTCAGATTTCCCTGTTTGTAGGTCTTCACCCTTCGCCACAGCCAAAAGAGGTTATACTGTATATTTTATCTTTTCAGTGAGTGTCTTTTATTATGACTAAGGCCCAAAGGTTGGGGCAGAAACACGTCAATATTTTTATATGATGGATACTTTTATGTCTTGATGGATTGAATAAAGCTTGTATCATTTTATCATCAATCAATTCGGTGCCAGATGTTCTAGTTTTCTCATGTTGTCTACGGTATGTACAGCATATAGCGTATAGCGTATATCCTGGCATAGACTATTGAACCTGTTCCAACGGATGCCAAACACAGGGGTTGTAGCTCTTTTGTTCGAAAAGACACATAGGGGTTGGTTTTGCCAAAGACAAATAGACTGTGCTCTTTGCAAGTGTGGTTTCTCCAGAGCATATTAAGCAAGAGGAAGCTCTCCTGACTTCAAACATTCAATCATGTGCAAGCAACAATGCTGTTTTTAAACGTTTTCTTGCATATGATTGGGTATTCTTTGCAAAATGAAACTGTGACAGACTCACCCGGGACATCCCCGGACCCTCTTATGTCTAAAATTATCCTATGTCCACTAGGGGCAAAGGATGACTGAAAAATGATATCTTGGACTACCTGAGATGGGATTTATATGTAATTATTATCCACTATATATCAGGATATCTGTAAAGAACTTTTTACTGGTTGTTGATTCTGAACTCAACGGGTTAATTGTAAGAGTGACTCATTGGATTGGATTGGATTGGATTGGAATAAATACTTATAGAGCGCCGAATGCGAGTTGTGAAACTCGCGTCTAAGCGCTTACCAACAAGCTGGGGGTATCCAGTTCCCAAGAGCAAAAAGAAGCAACTAGGACATCTAAGTAAAAGAGCGGAACAGACAAAAAATAAACAGAAATATAAAAAGTAGGGGGGGGGGTGTCAGGGCACAAAAAGCCTATCCCTACTCCCTGACCATGGACCGCAGCCTGGGATTAAGGCAGCGTCCTGCTAAGGGCTTGGAAGGCCAAGTCTCTATCTGTAGGCTTGTGAAAAAAGAAGTGTTTTCAAGCCCTTACGGAAGGCCATCAAGGAGGAGGATGCTCGGAGCTGATGAGGGAGCTGGTTCCAAAGAGAGTTCATAATGTTGGGACACATACTGTTAGATGCTAATGTCACCAACTCCAGCCATCTGTCTGTTCTCTGTGCTGATTGACCCTGCTATTGTGTGAAGATGTCATGTGTTTACACTTATGATAATGTGTATTGTATAGCAGGTGAGCGAGGAGATGTGACATCTACCATGAAAGGTCATATCTATGAGTGGCCTAGTCTGGGTAAATGATTAGTTAATTAGCTCATATTAATTTATGTTCTGGTTACCTCCTCTTACTGTATATAAGGTTGTATTCTTGGTTCTATTAAACACTCCATGTTCAGCAGACAAACAAGTCTTGTCTCGTTGTGTGCTTGTGAGCAGCTGGAGAATCTGATATCTATATCCAGACTGATAGGAAGCGGTATACGACGGAAGCACTCAAGCGGAGTGTGGGACGTTCCGTTACAGAAACTTCACCTCATTTACTTGTGGCTAACATAGGCTGGAGTCTAGGAAAGACTAGATAAACTTAATATAAATAAATCACCAGGACCGAATGGCTTACACCCGAGAGTCCTCAGAGAACTCAGGTCAGGTTATAGCCAGACCATTGTTCCTAATCTTTTTGGACAGCATACTGACTGTTTTTTTCTCCAATTAGCTGGTATAAATCCTATGTGGTACCAATATTCAAAAAATTACAGAGACAAATCCCTGGAAACTACAAGCCAGTCAGCATAACATCAATAGTGGGTAAAATATTGGAGGGGATGATAAGGGACTATATCCAATAATGTAATGTAATGTAATTAGTAGTAATCAGCATGGGTTTACGAAAGGTAATTCTTGCCAGACCATCATTGCTATCATTCTACGAGGAAGTGAACTACCATCTAGACAGGGGAAGGCATGTGGATGTGGTGTATCTGGGTTTGGCAAAAGCATTTGATACAGTTCCCCATAAGCTCCTAATTTACAAACTAAAGGGTCTGAGGGTATATAGACCATAAGATTTGTTCTTGGGTAAAAAACTGGTTGCAGGGGTGTGTCCAAAGGGTGGTGATAAATAACGTACTCAGAATGTTCTGGAGTGGTAAGTGGGGTACCTGAAGGTTCTGTCTTAGGACCAATTCTATTAAATTTATTCATAAATGATATAGAGGAAAGGATAAATAGCTCAATCTCAGTTTTTGAAGACGTTACAAAAATAAGCAGGGCTATAACTTCACATCAGGATATAGAAATTTTACAGAAAGACCTGAACAAATTAATGGAGTGGGCAACTACATGGCAAATTAGGTTTAATGTGGATAAATGTAAAGTAATGCATAAAAACATAAAAGCAAACTACTCACTGGGAGAATCAAGGATGGAGAATAATCTGGAGGTCCTAGTAGATGACAGACTGAGCAACAGTGGTGGCGGGTGCTCAAAATTTTTTGTTGGGGAAGCAAACAAAAAAATTATGAAAAAAACATCAATTGCAGCCACCGTGCCATCAAATGCAGCCACTGTGCCATAAAATACAGCCACTGTGCCATCAAATGCTCCCACTGTGCCATCCAATGCTCCCACTGTGCCAACAAAACATTGAATGCCGCCACTGTGAAACCCCCCCCACCGGCCGGCTGCCTGACACTTACCCTGTCTTGGTGGGGCAGCAGGTGACGATGAGCAGAGTCCTCCATGGGTCTTCTCCTATCCTCCTCTCCTCCCGTTTTCTCCCATAGGCGATTAGATGCCTCATAGGCATCCAATCACATCGCCTGACGTTTCAGTCAATCCGGTGACGGGTAACAGACCCGAGCACCTGGTTGGTTGAGAGGCGGTTCAGTGTTAGAACAGTGAATATTCATTAGCTGTTTTAACACACCTGGATGAACTGCGAGCGCCAAGCATGCCTATGGCTCTAATCAGGTGCTTCAAAAACACCCCGCCTCTGTAATTCAGGCACCTGAATAGGTCAGTGGCAGCCATGGATAGATTCATGCAATGCATGAATCTATCCATTAGTCATAGATGGGGTAGCAGGAGAGAGGGGGGCGGCGCCCGCGCACCCTTATGGACACACCGCCACTGCTGAACAATAGCATGCAATGTCGAGCTGCAGCTACCAAAGCCTGCAGAATTTTAGCATGCATAAAAAAGGGGATATACTCCACAGATAAAACTCTATGTAGCACTACCCCTGAAGGAGCTGCTGAGTAATTTTGGGTGTCACGTTACCTCTATCTTCTCGCTGTTCAGGGTGAAGTGAGAGTCTAAAGAACTGAAAATGTCCACACAGTATACTTCTTTTTCTGGGATTTATTTGTAGAACTTAGTAGAAAATAAGTTGGGGGGGTGGAAGGGTAAGTAGGTAGGTTCAGGTGTATAGTCACAAATAGGAAACACTCCTGCTTCCAGCATACAGTTCTCATCACCACTCTAGCCAGAGTGGGTATTACTCACCCGGATAGGTCTCTCTCAATGGCCTAGAAGCCGGGATGGCGCACGGAATAAAGTACAGTCTCTGCCACAGACCTTCCTTTATAAGGAGACACTTTTGGTCCAGAATCCCCTGCCACAGGATTCAGCACCCGGATCTCTCCAGATTAACTTCAGTAGAACTTTAGACCCAACAGGCGACACTGTCAAGCCTCTCAGTGCACGGTGCATCCTTTGATGAAGTTTCCAGGCCTTCTCCCAAGATACCAGCCTCTTGCATGGTCCTCTCCAGGATAGGTCCTCCCCTAGCTTCCTTCATCAAGTGGCTTCCTCCAGTAGGACGGACAGCACAGGATCACCTCTGAAAAGGGCAGGCCCCAGTCTGACTACTGAGCCTCCCAGGCGAAGCCGCAACCCCTGATCAACGTGGTCACGGAGCCAGGATTCAGGAACACGCAACCCCAGGCCAGGCAGGCCATAAGGCGCGAACAACGGACCCCACGCCAATGGCATCTGCTCCTTAAGTACCCTCTCCAGCATGCACAGCGGGGTGACCTCTCCCACTGATTCGCTTCCGAGGGGGACATCCAATACACCTTGACCTTGCTGCTGCCACCCTTGGCCTGGGGTGGTAATGACACCCCCAGGCAAACAATGGTGGAACTCCCAGCACAGCCATGGCTGGAACCGAGGCTAAATTTGAGATTAATCACACTAGTCTGAGCCAGATGACAGCTCAGTCCCCACTAAATTTAGAGCAGCGCCTGTTCAACAGGAGCAGGCCGCTACATACTCCCCCTGCTACAAAAAGACACTGTCCCCAGTGTCGGGAACAATGGCGTCTCAAGCCTGAGCGCCAACATCCGAACCTTTAAAAATTGGATGGGGAAAAGGAAGAAAAGGAAACAGGAACATACTATACATTATCACATTTATGACAAATCACCAATTTACATTGTCATTCCTATCTATCTAGTCTGTCCCATTCTCCATCAGTCTTGATAGAAGATCAACTTGACCTGAAAGAAAACAAAAAGAAAAACAACCACACACATAACAATCCTATACCTAAGATCATGTACATTTTTAAGGCAGAGCAAAGCTGCACCTTCGAAAATGTGGAACTTCTCTTTTCCTTCTAAAGAGCAATAACTAGGCTTGAAAAGTCCTTCCCTAGCATAATTGACCACTGTCGCCTAGTGGCAGAAGTTGTAATCCAAAGTATTGCACAAATCCTTGGGCAAAACAAATTCAAAATCTCCGGCAAGATGAACTGTATTTTTAAAGGAAAAACTCCAACAGTTCTTGCCAGTCCTTCACAAATAGTAGAACCGGGGATCTGGCAGAGTTAGGGATCTTCCTTGATTGTCAAAGGTGGTGATAAAATAGACTTTGTCATCTTCACCAGGCCTTTGGATGACCACCCGATTGGAATAAATGTGTCGGCCATAACTCCAAAATTGCCAACATCCTTCAAAGTGGTGAGCCATGATGAAAGAGAAGTCCAAATTCCGGGGCGGCTTAGGCACGAACAATGGACCCCACGCCAATGGCGTCTGCTCCTTAAGTACCCCTCCCCAGCATGCACAGCGGGGCAACCACTCCCACTGATTCGCTATCGAGGGGGGCACCCATGACACCTTGACCTTGCTGCTGCCACCCTTGGCCTGGGGTGGTAATGACGCCCCCAGGCGAACAGTGGTGGAACTCCCAGCACAGCCATGGCTTGAACAGAGGCAAAATTTGCCACTAATCACACTAGTCTGAGCCAAATGACAGCTAAGACCCCACTAAATTTAGAGCAGCGCCTGTTCAACAGGAGCAGGCCACATCGAGTATTCCGTCCAGTTCTAGTCACCAGTCATCAGAGGGGATGTGCTGGAACTGGAGAGAGTCCAAAGAAGGGCAACAAAATTAATAAGGGGCTTGGGCGACCTCCATTACGAGGAACGACTACAAGCACTAAATGTAATCTCGCTGGAGAAAAGACGCATGTGAGCGATTTTCAAATACCTCAATGGGGATCCCAGCAAAGGAAATAAACTATTCAGTCCCAGGGCATGTAAGAGGACAAAGGGCCACACAATGAGATTGGAGGAGAAGAGTTTAGACTGCGCAGGGGTTTTTCACTGTCAGGGCGGTAAGGATGATGAACTCTCTTTCACAATTGGTGGCAGCAGCGGGGAGTATGGATATTTTTAAAAGGCTCTTGGATGTGCATCTTAATGAACACAACATACAGGGATATGGGAAATAATTATAGACACTAATACAAGTACACCTACACAGGGTGAACTGGATGGACTATTGCTTTTATCCAACTTTACCAACTATGGCCCGGATTCACAAAGCACTTGCGCCGACGTATCTCCAGATACGCCGCATAAGTGCAAATATGCGCCGTCGTATCTGTGCGCCGTACCCACAAACTAAGATATGCCTAAAAACAGGCTTCATCCCACTGACGTAACTTGCCTACGCCGGCGTAGAGTGGGCGCATATTTACGCCGGACGCATGTGGCGCCCCCATTGATTTTGTATTCAAATATGCAAATGAGGGAGAAACGGCGATTCACAAACGTAAGTGCGCCCAACGCAGGCTACGACTGGTGCGCGTAAGTTGTACGTCCAGCGTAAAGTTAAGCCCCATAAAGGAGGTGTAACTCAGCAGCAGACATGCAAAGGTTTGCACCAGGGAACTCAAGCCGGCGTATTTTATGTAGTTTACGTTGGACGTGAATATGGATGGGCGTAGGTTACATTCACGCCGTAGGCAGTGATCTGGCGTATCTTAGGCAGTTGTTCCGACGTGGTTATGAGCATGCGCAGAGGGATACGTCCAGTTATTGATACGTATCTGTCTGGCGCTCGACCCATCATTTGCATGGGGTCACGCCTCATTTGCATGGCTCACGCCCACTTCCACCTACGCCGACTTACGCCTTCGAAACCCAGCGCAGTTTTGGGAGCATTGGCTTTGTGAATTCAATGCTTGCCTCTCTTCGCTGCGTCAGCGTAGCGTACAGGAGATACGCTACGGCGGCATAAATGTGCGCCGCTGTCTGTGAATCCGGGCCTATGTAACTAAGCTCTGAAACAAATGCACTAGTAAAGTGAACAGTCTATTTGCCTTTAGTAAATCAACCAACCATGTTTGGTTTTGTGGGCTGAAATTCTTACAAGTGAAACTATGCTGCTTCTCTCATCCCTACACAAATGTATAGCTTTAGAAATACATCTATGCTGTTGTGGTTTTAGCTAAGGATAACCTGTATATCCAGTTGTAGTTCATTTCAGCGCAGTGTGCAGGTTACATTTAGCTGTTTATATTTAATTAGAAGGAAATGCCTTTTTTAATTCTTTAGGGACCTGACATGTTTTGTCTTTATAACCAAATATCTGTCAGATATTATCTTGAGAATTCATCCACCCCCTTCTACTGAAAAACATATTTTTCACCAGTTTAGGTTTATTTAAATGCTTGGTGCTCAACCTTAAGGGATGGAAGTCTATCTACTTTTACCTTTCCTCCTTCTCCATGGGGTCACCTTGTTCCGTGCAGTGAATGGGGACAATATGACGGAGGGTGAGTACTCTAAAACATACAATTGGTGAACGGTTTTGGGGACTAAAACACATTGGCCCAGATTCAAGAAGCACTTGCGCGGGAACAAGTGTGATTTGCGCCGCGCAAGTACTGATTTGCTCCTATGCAAATTTGCGGCTGATTCTGTAAACCAGTTAAGCCTGAAATGCGGCCATTTTCCCGCGCACTCAGCCTAGCTGTTCCAGCTCAATTTTCGCGCAATTTTGCGCGGGGTGTAAGTTGCGCCTTCATGGAATTCCCTCAGCGAATATGCAAATTAGGTACTGCCGATGATTCAGAAACATGCGCGTGTGATGCGCATCTTGCGCTGGAAGCGCGCAAGCTTTTTTCCCTGGGCAAACTTGCTCCTGTTAAAAGCAGGGGCAAGTTAGCAAAAGATGGCCAAATGTCATCTGAAGGAGCGCGCAACTTCAGCAGCACCTAGACAGACGAGCTGAACAAGCAGAGCACCCACATTTTCGGGACCTCACATCTGTGCACCAACATGCCAGGGGCAGCTATGGTTCTTGATATTCTATTGACTGAGCCGACTCGTAGGAGGGCACGGGAGAGGATTTACAGAGGGCGCTACAACCTTTTTCAGATGAGTGATACTGAGGTGTATCGCATGTTTCGCTTTAGCCCTGAAGTCATCCTTGAGTTGGTAACAATCCTGCAGGATGACATCAGCAGCCCGACCCATCGGGGACAGGCAGTGCAGCCACTGGTGAAGGTAGTGGCAACCCTTCATTTTTTGGCAACTGGCTCATTTCAGCGCACAGGTGGAGTGGTGGCGGGGATGTCCCAATCCAGCATGAGCAGGTGTGTGCACCAAGTGATCCCTGCAATACTCAGACGAATGGGCACACAATTTATCAAACCAACCACGGCTGACGTGCGGCAGAAGGCAATCAGTGATTTTTATTTATTAGCCAGATTTCCACGCACTGTGGGTGCAATAGATTGTACCCATGTGGCACTATGCCCCCCCCCCCCGGCTCCTCGAGCATATCTACTGCAACAGGAAACATTGGCATTCGATAAATGTGCAGATGATTGTGGATGCACATGGCCTCATATGGCATGTCCGTGCCAAACACCCAGGGTCAAGCCATGACAGTTTTATTTACCGACACAGCCCCATCCCAACCGAGTTTGACCAGAACATGTATGGAGACAGCTGGCTGATTGGTGAGTGACATGGGTGTCAGGTATGACTGCCCCCCCCCCCCCATGATGCACAGCAGATATGAAAGAAAAATAATACTTACATCGTCACTTCTACCCACAAATATGTTCACTTGTACCCCCTCCCATGATGCACAGCAGATATGAAAGAAAAATAACTTACCAGTCCCCAAGTTCCCAACAGTGGAGTCGTACCCTTCAAGTCCCTCCACCTGCTCCTGCACGAACGTTTGTGCAATAAGCTGCTCCTCCTGATTGAGCCGGATCATACATCGCGGACCACCTCCCGTGCCACCGGTATGCTTCCTGATAAGAGCCAGCTTATCCCGGACCCTGCGCCTCATATCATTTAATTTCTTCTGGATGTCATCCCAGGTACGGACTTCATTACCCAGGGCATTGATGTCCAGGGCAATGGCTTCATATATAGCCCTCCTTTGGGCAATGGTGGTGTTTGCCCGCTGGGCACCATATAGGACTTCCTTATGCTGCTGGAGTGCAGCAATCAGGATGTCCATCTCTGCAGCCACAAAGTTGGCCTTCCTTTTTTTGGTCCCTTTGGGAGGTGCCATGTCTTGCAAAAGGGCTGAATTTCCTTGCTCAGGGGGGGTAGGAAAAAGCAGGATGAAATTCAGCAAAGAACCTGCGCAAGTCTGCTCCTATTTATTTGCTCAGTGCAAGCAGCTGAGCAGGATTTGCCCTGAAATTATGCTAGCAAACCTCTGCTGAGCCGAAAATTCCTCATTTACATAGGGGCACACCCACTTTGACTTGC
This sequence comes from Rana temporaria, assembly GCF_905171775.1. Lineage (NCBI taxonomy): Eukaryota > Metazoa > Chordata > Amphibia > Anura > Ranidae > Rana > Rana temporaria. Next base: position 472,493,227 of record NC_053491.1, on the reverse strand, counting down.
ACGGCCTTGCGCCCTCAGCTTTGCCTTAAACAGGAGCAAATTAAATGAACAAACGATTCCTGAATCAGGTGGCAATTTGGCAAAATTGCTCCAGCGCAGAGAAATTCAGCTGAGCGGCTCAGGTGTAAGTAATGGGCAAATCTACCTGAATCTGGGCCATTGAGAGAGACTTCAGGAACTGAGGACCAGATTCTCAGCGGAGATACGACGGCGTATCTCCAGATACGCCGTCGTATCGCTGCGTTGTGCCGTCGTATCTATGCGCCTGATTCTTAGAATCAGTTACGCATAGATATCTATTAGATCCGACAGGCGTAAGTCTCTTTCGCCGTCGGATCGTAACTGCATATTTATGCTGGCCGCTAGGGGCGTGTACGCTGATTTACGCGTCGAAATATGTAAATCAGCTAGATACGCAAATTCACAAACGTACGCCCGGCCGACGCAGTAAAGTTACGCCGTTTACGTTAGGCTTTTCCCGGCGTATAGTTACCCCTGCTATATGGTGGCGTAAGTGCGGCGTACCAATGTTAAGTATGGTCGTCGTTCCCGCGACCAAATTTGAAAATTTTACGTCGTTTGCGTAACTCGTCCGTGAATGGCGCTGGACGTATTTTACGTTCACGTCAAAACCAATACGTCCTTGCGGCGTATTAGGAGCAATGTACACTGGGAAATTTCCATGGACGGCGCATGCGCCGTTCGTGAAAAACGTCAATCACGTCGGGTCACAGTACATTTACATAAAACACGCCCCCCTGTTCCAAATTTGAATTAGGCAGGCTTACGCCGGCCGATTTACGCTACGCCGCCACAACTTGCGGAGCAAGTGCTTTGAGAATACAGCACTTGCCCGTCTAAGTTGCGTAGGCGTAACGTAAATCGGATTGTAGGTAACATTCTTCATGGGCGCCATCTTTCAAATGGGTGAAACATAAGCGGCCCAGAACATTTAACCATGGGAGAGAAATATAGGGCCAGATTCACGTACGTGCGGCGCAGTGTAACGTAACCCGTTTACGTTACACCGCCGCAAGTTTTCAGTCTAAGTGCCCGATCCACAAAGCACTTACCTGGAAACTTGCGGCGGTGTATCGTAAGCACGTCCGGCGCAAGGCGGCCCAATTCAAATTGGGCGGGTACCATTTAAATAAGGAGCGCTCCCGCTCCGGACGTACTGCACATGCTCCGGTCGCAAGTTTCCCGACGTGCTTTGCGCGAAATTACGACGCGCCGACGTGTTGTGAATCGCGACGTACGTAATGTACTTATGCCGGGAAAACAAAAAAATTCAAAAGCGACGCGGGAAAGACGGGCATACTTTAACATGATGGAGTAATTTTACACCATGTTAAAGGAGCCCTATCTTTGCGACGGGAATCTAAAAGTTGCGACGACGTAACGACGGGAAAAACCTTCGTGGTTTGCCGTAACTGCTAATTTGCATACCCGACGCTGGTCTACGACGCAAACTCCCCCCAGCGGCGGCCGAAGTATTGCATCCTAGGATCCGACGGTGTAATTCAATTACACCTGTTGGATCTTAGGGCTAGCTATGCGTAACTGATTCTATGAATCAGTCGCATAGTTAGAACGGCCCTAAAACAGAGATACAACGGCGTATCAGGAGAAACGCCGTCGTATCTCTTTTGTGAATCTGGCCCACAATCATTCCCATTTTCTGGGAATGATCCATTCAACTAACAACATGATAATCAACAAAACAAAACAACACAACATGATAGCATCTATTTTTCCCCAGGCAAACTTCCTCACACAAGTCCCCCCTCCCCCATCCCGACCCCCCTACATTGAATATCAACGTTATGGCCCACCGGACTGCCGCCTAAATTAGAGGCGCACAGCCAAGCAGGGCATCCCTTGGGGGTTTTTGTATGCCTGCATGGACCCCCAGACCTCATTCCCAATTCGCAGATGGTTCTGAGGGAACAGGCAGGCATCGCCAGACCCCAGTGCACCCCCAAGAGAATCTTCCTTCCTTACTGGCCCACCTTCCCCTTCCAGCAAACTTTACTACTTAAAATAATGAAAGTGATTCTGCGCAACGTATCTCACATTGCTGTGACACATAAATATAAACACAAATAAAAGTGAAATAACACTGAATGGGTAAATATATATCCACTAAATAGTCCGTGTGTACAAGTGGTATAAAGCTCAGTCCTGCTCAAATAGTGTCAAAAAATACTGAAATAAATTAAAATACAAATCCGAACCAAAAAATGGTAAATAAAAGTGATGTGGAAAAAGGCAAAGCAGATCCTTCAGTGAAACAGATTTGGTGAAAGAGTTATTATTAAATACAAATCGAAATTGTGTAAGATCTGCCAGATGATCCAATCAATATGCTGAATATGCTGAATTAGATGTAAAGTGAGTGACCAGCAGGTGAAGATCGAATCCTCCACTAGGCTCACTAGCCTCTTACCTCTAGGTAGATATAGATGAGCATCAGATCTCTCACACCGTGGCAATCCTTAAAGAGTAGTCCCTGTCCTTTCTCCCCTTGAGCTGGCACAGCGTCTATAGATCCGGTTAGTACTCCGCCCAAATACATACAATAGAGAGAGGAAACAAAGAAGGAACCTCCGATAGTGAAGCACAGTAAACCAGGTTGTGATTTATTAGACGAAAAAACCTGTGCTTACATTAAAAAAATACAAATGTGCAGCAAAATTTCAAAATGAGCGGCGTTCACAGCGCCGGCTTACGTCACTCCAGGTGTAGGGATTGGCGTACACCTGGAGTGACGTAAGCCGGCGCTGTGAACGCCGCTCATTTTGAAATTTTGCTGCACATTTGTATTTTTTTAATGTAAGCACAGGTTTTTTCGTCTAATAAATCACAACCTGGTTTACTGTGCTTCACTATCGGAGGTTCCTTCTTTGTTTCCTCTCTCTATTGTATGTATTTGGGCGGAGTACTAACCGGATCTATAGACGCTGTGCCAGCTCAAGGGGAGAAAGGACAGGGACTACTCTTTAAGGATTGCCACGGTGTGAGAGATCTGATGCTCATCTATATCTACCTAGAGGTAAGAGGCTAGTGAGCCTAGTGGAGGATTCGATCTTCACCTGCTGGTCACTCACTTTACATCTAATTCAGCATATTCAGCATATTGATTGGATCATCTGGCAGATCTTACACAATTTCGATTTGTATTTAATAATAACTCTTTCACCAAATCTGTTTCACTGAAGGATCTGCTTTGCCTTTTTCCACATCACTTTTATTTACCATTTTTTGGTTCGGATTTGTATTTTAATTTATTTCAGTATTTTTTGACACTATTTGAGCAGGACTGAGCTTTATACCACTTGTACACACGGACTATTTAGTGGATATATATTTACCCATTCAGTGTTATTTCACTTTTATTTGTGTTTATATTTATGTGTCACAGCAATGTGAGATACGTTGCGCAGAATCACTTTCATTATTTTATCTCTATTTTTGTGTTTGGTAAAACACTGCTAGATTTTGCTGCACTGTATATTATTTGTTAAGGTGTTTATATTTTAAGGATCTATAATAGCGCGGAAGCACTTGTCACTTTATAAACTTTACTACTTATTTATCCCCTGTTTTATTTCAGTTATTAGGACTCTATACTTTATTCCATAGCTGATCTTTTAACTTCCCCCATTATGTTTTTTTTACCCTATTTTCCAAATTAATACATGGCAAATCTAATTTGCTGCCAAAGTCCTCTGGGAATTGCAATGTAGCCGAGACACCTTGACTTTTTGCTTTCAAACATGCTGGAAAACCCCATCTATAAGAAATATTTTTTGCTTGTAGCTGGTTTATCAGGGGTTTCAGAGCCCTCCTGCGGACCAAGGTCTCTTGTGATAAATCTGTGAAGATAAGTAGCTTAGCTCCCTTGGATTCGATCGATGCAGCACTTTTCACTTTTTTTTTGCCATATGTCAAAGTGAGAAAATCTCGCAATTACATGTCTCGCGGTATCTGTTGATGACTTAGTTATTTTTTGTATTCTGTGTACTCTTTCAAAGCGTATAGGAGATGACACTTCTTTTTTCAATATTTTATTAAACACCTCACGGACGGTATTTTCGAAATCATCATTTTTCACGGACTCTGGTAGTCCACGAATCCTTAAATTATTTTGTCTGTTTCTGTTTTCTTGATCTTCAAGCCTGTATGGAATATTCTTAATTTCCAACCAATCCAGCTCAGCCCTCTCCCGCAGTTCCATAATCGTATTTTTATGTTCATCTAAATGTACTTCTGATTCTTCTACCCTTTGTAGTACATTCTGTATGTCCATTCTAGTAGCGTTCAATTCTCCTTTAATCATGCATTCTAAGTGAGACATCATCTCTGCCATATATTGCTTTGTAGGAAGTGCTTGTAGGCTGTCTGTTTTCTCTTTCCATTTTCTGTTGTTTTTGGTCTTTCTGCGGGACTTCTTCTTCTCCCAAACCAATAGTTTTATTTGTTTGCCCTTCTAGAGGAGAGGTTATTTCCTATGCACTCTCAACTACTTGTTCCATTCTTTCATCTGCTTTATCCTGCACCATATATGTTTTTATGGAATTACAATTCCCGCTGTCTGCTTGATTTGATTTTACTCCTTTTCTCCACATTATTCCATCCCGTCAAATTTTTACTCCCACTGCGTGTTCACTGTCTTGCAAATAGTATTATTACCCAGTCATGCAGGCAATTGTGCAGTTCATCCAGAGTGATCATGGGCCTCTTGGCTGCATCTCTGATCAGTCTTCTCCTTGTATGAGCTGAAAGTTTAGAGGGACGGCCAGGTCTTCGTAGATTTGCAGTGGTCTGATACTCCTTCCATTTCAATATTATCGCTTGCACAGTGCTCCTTGGGATGTTTAAAGCTTGGGAAATCTTTTTGTATCCAAATCCGGCTTTAAACTTCTCCACAACAGTATCTCGGACCTGCCTGGTGTGTTCCTTGTTCTTCATGATGCTCTCTGCGCTTTAAACGGACCTCTGAGACTATCACAGTGCAGGTGCATTTATACGGAGACTTGATTACACACAGGTGGATTCTATTTATCATCATTAGTCATTTAGGTCAACATTGGATCATTCAGAGATCCTCACTGAACTTCTGGAGAGAGTTTGCTGCAATGAAAGTAAAGGGGCTGAATAATTTTGCACGCCCAATTTTTCTGTTTTTTATTTGTTAAAAAAGTTTGAAATATCAAATAAATTTCGTTCCACTTCATGAGTGTGTCCCACTTGTGGTTGATTCTTCAAAAAAAATTACAGTTTTATATCTTTATGTTTGAAGCCTGAAATGTGGCAAAAGGGTCGCAAAGTTCAAGGGGGCCGAATACTTTCGCAAGGCACTGTATATCAGCATGCTTCTATTTAACCCATGAGGAAGGAAATGAACACGCCATAAATAGAAAAGTCTTTTGGTGTTTCCCAAAACATGTCGGGTTTTTCTGTGACCACAATCCTTACTCAACTTGATGTCTAGAAGCTTATTGTGTGTTGCAACAATTAGCAGCTGTATATTTATATCTTCATTGTTCCGTTTAATGTTTTAAATGTGTATATTTTTCTACGTGGAATAAAATGTATATTTTTATATACCCTTTGTACTCCCTCACTATTTATCCTGTCTTGGTCTCTTGCCCACACTATCCCTGGGGCACTCCCTCTATTTTTCCCAGAACTATTGTACAAGAGCACATAGTGAATAGATGGCATTGGTGGGCCCAAAACAAAGGACAAACACACTCAGCACAACCACGGTCAGGGCCGTCTTTAAGGCAGGGCAAAAGGGGCAGCTGTCCTGGACCCTGTCATTGTTGTGGGGCCCAAAGCAGCTGCCTCATACTTGCCAACTATCCCAGTTTTATGTATAACATAAATGGGCTGTGTAATGTAAATGGGGGGGGGGGCTGTGTAATATACATGGGCTGTGTAATGTAAATGGGGGGCTGTATAATATAAATGGGCCGTGTAATGTAAATGTAGGGTGGGGGGGCCGTATAACATAAATGGGCTGTGTAATGTAAATGTAGGGTGGGAGGGCCATATAATATAAATGGGTTGTGTAATGTAAATGGGGGGCTGTATAACATAAATGGGCCGTGTAATGTAAATGGGGGGCTGTATAATATAAATGGGCCGTGTAATGTAAATGGGGGGCTGTATAATATAAATGGGCTGTGTAATGTAAATGGGGGGCTGTATAACATAAATGGGCCATATAATGTAAATGGGGGGCTGTATAATATAAATGGGCTGTGTAATGTAAATGGGGGGGCTGTATAACATTAATGGGCTGTGTAATGTAAATGGGGGGCTGTATAATATAAATGGGCTGTGTAATGTAAATGGGCGGCTGTATAATCTAAATGGGCTGTGAAATGTAAATGTAGGGTGGGAGGGCCGTATAACATAAATGGGCTGTGTAATGTAAATGTAGGGTGGGAGGGCCGTATAATATAAATGGGCTGTGTAATGTAAGTGGGGGGGGGCTGTATAAAATAAACAGGCTGTGTAATGTAAATGGGGGGCTGTATAATATAAATGGGCCGTGTAATGTAAATGTAGGGTGGGAGGGCCGTATAACATAAATGGGCTGTGTAATGTAAATGTAGGGTGGGAGGGCCATATAATATAAATGGGCTGTGTAATGTAAATGGGGGGCTGTATAATCTAAATGGGCTGTGAAATGTAAATGTAGGGTGGGAGGGCCGTATAACATAAATGGGCCGTATAATGTAAATGGGGGGCTGTATAATCTAAATGGGCTGTGAAATGTAAATGTAGGGTGGGAGGGCTGTATAACATAAATGGGCAATGTAATGTAAATGGGGGGCTGTATAATATAAATGGGCTGTGTAATGTAAATGGGGGGGGGGGCTGTATAACATAAATGGGCTGTGTAATGTAAATGGGGGGCTGTATAACATAAATGGGCTGTGTAATGTAAATGGGGGGCTGTATAATATAAATGGGCTGTGTAATGTAAATGGGGGGCTGTATAATATAAATGGGCTGTGTAATGTAAATGGGGGGCTGTATAATCTAAATGGGCTGTGAAATGTAAATGTAGGGTGGGAGGGCCGTATAACATAAATGGGCTGTGTAATGTAAATGTAGGGTGGGAGGGCCGTATAACATAATAACATAAATGGGCTGTGTAATGTAAATGTAGGGTGGGAGGGCCGTATAATATAAATGGGCTGTGTAATGTAAGTGGGGGGGGGGGCTGTATAAAATAAACAGGCTGTGTAATGTAAATGGGGGGCTGTATCATATAAATGGGCCGTGAAATGTAAATGGGGGGGGGGGGGGGGGATGCTGTATAATATAAATGGGCCGTGTAATGTAAATGGGCTGTGTAATACGGTTTTTAATGATAACCACGGGCAGTAATCATGATGCATCATAAATGGGGTGTGTTTCCGCGCCAAACTTAAATAAGTATATACAAATTAATCACTAGTGAGAAATAATTAAATACTTAGTGACAAGCTGCTCCTCTGTGACAAAACATATACAAAAAAATATATATTGTGCAATAGAATCAATAGTGGGGGGAAGAGGGCGCTAGTATGAAAATTGTACCTGAATTTGGGCGCCCTCAGACCGAGGGTCCCAATGGTATAAGTGGGAAACTAGAAAAAATATTGTTAAACACTCTAGTGACTATACAATTTATATATAAGTTGAATCTCAACTAAATTGTGTACAATACCAAATGTCAGACTGACATTCTAGCATACCAGCTGATCCCGCACGGCTACAGCACAACAACCAACGCGCCTCTCCACACAGCAACCCACGAGAACGAGTCGGGGTCCTGTTAAGACGCATGCAGTCCTAGTGCTGGGCAGGCACCCTCCAAGTAAGGGGCCAATCAGCGTTTTTTATCTATGTGTTTTATAATAAAAGTTAATGCACTATAGCTCCTTTTCTGTTGATATTTTTTTGGATGGATTCCTGGTTACTATTGGTATAAGATCCGCAGTCTGAACGTTGGTGAACAGTGTGCTGGCACTAATACCTGCTCAGCCCATTAGACCCAATTCTCACGAAAGGGGTCCACTACCTCTGGTAAGCCTTTCTTTTGGCAAGATCACTTCGGGTGCAAATGTTTTAATGGTGGTGGCTGCAGCAGCACTCAAGACCTTTTGCATGATTCTATGACCTTTTGGATTGGATTCACCTGTAGCAACAATCACACATGGACTGTTTTTTTCTGTTTATTTCTCTTACTTACGTTTTTGAGTTATCACACACTATTTTTTAAGTGTTTATGCACTTTTCACTGGTTGCACCAGCGACTTTGTTGCATTTAGTTTAGTTTTTGTATGATTTGGTATTGTACACAATTTAGTTGAGATTCAACTTATATATGAATTGTATAGTCACTAGAGTGTTTAACAATATTTTTTCTAATTTCCCACTTATACCATTGGGACCCTCGGTCTGAGGGCGCCCCAATTCAGGTACAATTTTCATACTAGCGCCCTCTTCCCCCACTATTGAATCACGATGCATCGTGAATCGTTGACATGATAATCGCAATTGAATCGAATTGTGAGACCAGTCAGTGAAGATGAGCACCTCTACTGGCCTGTCCTTGACCTGTCTCTGGATTTCTGCCTGACTGCTGTGACCTCGGCTTGTACTCTGACTCTGCTCCTGTCCTGTATCTCTCTGCCTGGCTGTGTACCATTCCCTGCTTGTACCCTGACTCTGCCCCTGCCTGATGTTTCAGCACCTTACCGCCTAGCTGTTGGTAACCCTTTGGCTTGTGTACTGGCTATGCTCCTGTCTGCTGATCAAGTGTCACCATCATAGGTGTGCGCAGCCTATTACATTAGGGTGTGCACCTCAAAGCTCAAACACATGTGTGTATATATATATATATATATATATATATATATATATGGCTGTAGGGCAATGGCCAGTGTCAGTAGAACAGTGGATGGTGTCAATGGGCAGGGACTGTTGTCAGTTGTTTATTTTTATTCTTTTTTTATTATTACTTTTTGGTGAGATATCAGGGGCCTAAACAGACCCCTGATATCTAACTTTTGAGACAAGGAAAGGGGCTGAGAACAGATATTCTTGAGTCCCTTTCTCTGCATCTAAGCAGCAGGGGGAATCTGTGCAGCAGGGGGAATCTGTGCAGCACAGGGTGATTAGGGTGTGCCTGGGCACACCTGGCACACCCTGTGCGCACGCATATGGTCACCATGTTCCAGTTCCTGGTTCCTGCCTGGTGATCTACAATGATCTACAATGATCTGCTTCCTGCAAACACCAGCTGGCTCTGCCTGCTAGACCAGTACGACGCTGGATTCCAAGCGCCTTGAGGCGATTAAGTTCGCATTTGCTGCGCTATTCAAGTCACTCACTCACTCACTCACTCACTCACTCACACTGGCCCTCATGCCGCTCTTTACCCTCACACGTCCTGTCATCACTGCCAGGGGTGTTGGCAACACCGATTGGTGTATTCTGACATCAAATTACAATATCTCAGAGGGAAGATTCCCCCATCTGTATCAAGTGTTACTCATCTATGGGCTGTTTAACAGATACAGTAACACTTGCAGTAACCAATAAGATGACCACTCCACACATCCACAGCATGGGATCCAGCTGAATGCTACGTGGCCCCTTAACCACTTCAGCCCCGGAAGACTTTACCCCCTTCCTGATCAGGCCACTTTTTGCAATACGGCACTGTGTCGCTTTAACTGACAATTGCGATTGGATTGGAATAAATGCTTATAGAGCGCCGAATGCGAGTTGTGAAACTCACGTTTGCACCCAAACAAAATTGATGTGCTTCCCCCCCCCCCCCCACAAATAGAGCTTTCTTTTGGTGGTATTTGATCACATCTGCGGTTTTTATTTTTTGCACTATAAACAAAAAAAGAGCGACAATTTTGAAAAAAAATCAATATTTTTTTACTTTTCGCTATAATAAATATCCCCCCCCCCCAAAAAAAAACAAAAAAAACGTTTTCCTCACTTTAGGCCGATACGTATTCTTCTACATATTTTTGATAAAAAATTGCAATAAGCATTTATGGATTGGTTTGTTATAGCCTCTACAAAATAGGGGATAGTTTTATGGCATTTTTATGAATGAATCATCTCTGAATTGCCAGAGTCGACAATTCATTAGGGCCGCAAAGCCGGTTTTAAATGCCTTTTTTTCTTTCAGAAATTACACTTTGTGCAGGGACAGTTCTATGTACGGGAAACATGTGCTTTTTCACATGCTGAATTTACACCCCCCCCCCTAGGTACGAAATTTAAAGTAATATTACACTTTTATTGTTTCACTTTTAGCATTATTAAATTCATTGCTCCTGAAAAAACGGACGTTTTTAAAACTTTTTTTTGCATTGATACATGTTTCCTGGGACAGGACCTGGGTCCCCAAACACTTTTTAGGACAATAAATTGCATATTAGCCTTTAAAATTAACACTTTAGATTTCTCCCATAGACTTTAACAGGGTGTTCCGCGGCTTTTCGAATTTGCCGCGAACACCCCTAATTGTTCGTTGTTCGCCGAACAGGCAAACAGGCAATGTTCAAGTCGAACATGAGTTCGACTCGAACTCGAAGCTCATCCCTAGTCACAACATGAACAGGAGCAATATTACTGGGGCAGCAGCTGCTGGATAAGTGGCTTACTGGAAATTCTGACAGGCTTGCGTAAGCTCTGAAGACCAGGGGCTAGTTGGAGCATACAGAGGTGTCTCCTACTCTGACCTTCCTTGCACCAGAACCTTTCCCTGACAGACATGGTTCCTCTCCCTACACTGTCCACTTGCAAAAGCATGCCAAACCCAGCAGGGCACTGATAATTACTATTTTTTTTAATCCACTTTATTTTTATCTTTTCTAATTTCATACATAAATATGCCTGTTCGGCATCCATTACATTTCAAATGACATACATTATACAACATTTTTATATTCCTATGACATTCCAATGTACGTCACTATATTTCTATATCCCACCCCCCCCCCCCTGTCTTCTGCACACTACATAGATAGTCTGTCCAACACCAGTTTTGGTGGTGCAACCCTCACGTCTCTTAACCAGGAATACCAAATCTCCTCAAATTTGCCCTCTGCTTTCCTTCGTTTGTAGGCCAGATGTTCTCTGCCCAGCAGGGAGTTGACATATGCAATCCATTGTTTCCCCGTGGGGACCCCGGGGGCCATCCAATAACGTGCTATGAGTTTTCTTGCCAAATACAACAATCTTGTTATCATATAATATTTTCCTTTTGTGTACTCTCCCGGGTCAATGGCCCCTAGCAGATATACTAGGGGGTCCAATGGAACTGGTATTGTGGAGCCCATACCATTTTAATTAAATTGGCTCTCCCTACCACTGATAGGGGGAGTTTGCACCAGCTGTCACATTTTTCTCTTTGTTTTGCCAGTAGTGGACCCAAGTTCAGCTGAAGATATTCAGCCGCATTCGGGGACACCACTACCCCCAGGTAACAAAATCTATTTGATATGGTGATCTGCTCTGCTCCTGCTGGAAGCTGCTCCCTCAATGGATCTATAGGCATTAATATTGATTTAGACCAGTTTATATTGAACCCAGAAAAGCTTCCAAATTCTCCTATTATCCCCATTGCTGTTTGCAGCGATGCTGTCGTATCGCCTAAATATATAAGTATATCATCTGCATATAAGGAGATTTTTTCTTCCCTCTGGCCTCTGCAGAACCCAGCCACCTCCGATGTGGTTCTAAGCAATATCGCCAACGGCTCAACTGCCAGGGCGAACAACAATGGGGACAACGGGCATCCCTGCCGGGTGCCTCTGTGTAGCTCAAATGGGCGGGAGAGGTTATTATTAACTCGGAGTCTGGCTCTTGGTTTTGAGTAAAGCACCTTTACCCATGTTATGAACCTGTCTCCTAATCCAAACCTAGTTAATATTTCAAAGAGGTAGGGCCACTCCACACTACCGAATGCTTTAGTGGCATCCAGTGACAGAATAGCCCTACCCCCCGTGTTATCCACCGGCACCTGTAAGTTCATATATAGTCTTCTTATATTATCGGCAGTTGACCGGTTAGGTATAAAGCCAGACTGATCTTGATGCACCAGCCTGTTTATAACCTGCGATAACCTTTTGGCCAGGATTTTCGCTAGAAGTTTGATATCCGTGTTTAGTAAGGGGATTGGGCGGTATGAATCTCGGGACAGCTTATCTTTACCTGGTTTAGGGAGTAATATAATTATAGCCTCCTGATAATTATTAACACTGCCCACACTTAAGATGGCCATTAAAGGTCACTCAGTGTTGCAGTGCCCAGTCAGACAACTGATTTGTTGGTGATTCCTACAGAGTCTGCAGAGGAATAATGTTACACTCAGCCTCTGCTCCATCTGCATAGAAGCATAGCACAACCTACAGGACCCTGCCTCAAAGTGTCTGCCACCCTTCTCTGCAAATCCCTCCACTAGCTTCCCATAACTCATAACCAGGGCTTTTTTCAGCAGGAACGCGGGGGAACGCGGGGGAACGCAGTTCCGGCACCTCTAGCTCTGAATGTATGTAATGGCAAGGGGTGCTGGGGTGTACTGGAGGGTCTATTAATGCTGGCTGCTGGGGGATCTATTGTTGCTGGAAGGGATCTAATTTTACAGGGGTAGTGTCTATTGTTGCTGGGGAGGTCAGTTGTCGCTGGTAGAGGATCTAGTGTTTCTGGAGGGCTCTTATACTCCTGGGAGACATCAACTGTTGAGGGAGGGGTCTATTGTTGCTGGCTGCAGGGGATCTATTTTACTTCCGATCATATACAAATTACTTGGCACCACAAATTGATACTTGGTTCTGAATCCATTACTGAGAGGTGGGTAGGGGGTGGAACCAAGGAATGGTGCCCGGAGGTGGTTAGGGAGTGGAACCAAGGAATAGTGCTCGGAGGTGGTTAGGGAGTGGAACCAAGGAATGGTGCCCGGAGGTGGTTAGGGAGGGGAACCAAGGAATAGTGCTCGGAGGTGGGTAGGGAGTGGAACCAAGGAATGGTGCTTGGAGGTGGGTAGGGAGTGGAACCAAGGAATGGTGCTTGGAGGTGGGTAGGGAGTGGAACCAAGGAATGGTGCTTGGAGGTTGGTAGGGAGTGGAACCAAGGAATGGTGCTTGGAGGTGGGTAGGGAGTGGAACCAAGGAATGGTGCTTGGAGGTGGGTAGGGAGTGGAACCAAGGAATGGTGCTCGGAGGTGGGTAGGGAGTGAAACCAAGGAATGGTGCTTGGAGGTGGGTAGAGGGTTGGAACCAATGAATGGTTCTCGGAGGTGGGTAGGGGGTGGACACAACAGGTGACACGGAAGTAGGGAGTTCCTGCACCTATTCTCCAAGAAAAAAAGCCCTGCTCATAACCCAACCTTTAAAACTCCAAATATTAACAACAACAAAGTCATCCACCCTCTGCCTCCAGTTACATTACCAATCCCACCTCGGGTTATCACTCCAACTGTTCTCTTCACAGTTTTCAAGACCTCCTACTTTCTAGCTCTCTTGTCTCCTCCTCCCATGCTCGTGTTAAGGATTTCTTCAGAGCCTCTCCATTCCTCTGGCACTCCCTGCCTCAAACTAATCTTCTCAGGAAATCCTATTGTGATTTCTGTGTTTAGGACTTGCTTTAGGTCCTGGCTTAACCACTTCAGCCCCAGAGGATTTGGCTGCCCAATGACCGGGGCCACTTTTTGCGATTCGGCACTGCGTCGCTTTAACTGACAATTGCGACGTGGCTCCCTAACAAAATTGGCGTCCTTTTTTTCCCACAAAAAGAGCTTTCTTTTGGTGGTATTTGATCACCTCTACGGTTTTTATTTTTTTGCGCTATAAACAAAAATTTCTAAAAAAGCGTCAATTTTGAAAAAAAAGCTATTTTTTTTACTTTTTGCTATAATAAATATCCCCCAAAAATATATAAAAAAACAATTTTTTCCTCAGTTTAGGCCGATGCGTATTCTTCTACATATTTTCAGTAAAAAATCGCAATAAGCGTTTATCGATTGGTTTGCGCAAAACTTATAGCGTCTACAAAATAGGGGATAGTTTCATGGCATTTTTATTAATATTTTTTTTTTTACCAGTAATGGCGGCGATTTTTATCATGACTGCGACATTATGGTGAACACATCGGATACTTTTGTCATTTTATACAGCGATCAGTGCTATAAAAATGCATTGATTACTGTGTAAATTACACTGGCAGGGAAGGGCTTAACCACTAGGGGGCGATGAAGGGGTTAAAGGGGTTATAAAGGTACATTTTTTTTTCCTAAATAGCTTCCTTTACCTTAGTGCAGTCCTCCTTCACTTACCTCATCCTTCGAATTTGCTTTTAAATGTCCTTATTTCTTCTGAGAAATCCTCACTTCCTATTCTTCTGTCTGTAACTCCACACAGTAATGCAAGGCTTTCTCCCTGGTGTGGAGCGTCATGCTCAACCCCTCCCTTGGACTACGGAGAGTCAGGACGTTCTCTACATTGCAGAAAGAAAAATGAGCTGTATGTTAGTGGGTGTCCTGACTCTCCCGTAGTCCATGGGAGGGGGCGAGCACGACACCAGGGAGAAAGCCTTGCATTACTGTGTGGAGTTACAGACAGAAGAACAGGAAGTGAGGATTTCTCAGAAGAAATAAGGACATTTTAAAAGCAAATTCGAAGGATGAGGTAAGTGAAGGAGGACTGCACTAAGGTAAAGGAAGCTATTTAGGGAAAAAAATTGTACCTTTACAACCCCTTTAAGTGTGTCCTAGGGAGTGATTCTAACTGTGTGGCGGCTGGGCTACATGTGACACGACACTGATCACTGCTCCCGATGACAGGCATCACAAGCATCCCCCCCGTTCTGCAGCTCCATGACACGATTGTGGGACACTGGCAGACAAATTGAGTCCGTGGGTCACAGAGCTCGCGGTAGTAGCGTGCACCAGGGGAGGGCTGGCAGCCTTAGGCCTGGGGGGCAAGTCCATTCATTGAACTGCCGAATAAGCTCACCATCCATGGCCCATCTGGTTTTTCAATGCAGCCTCATCAGTGCAGCCAACTCCAGTGCCCATCAATGCAGCCTGATCACTGGGACAGGTTACATGGGGTGTATGGGGGTCAGCTAGGGGTGTCAGGGTCTCTCACCTCAGCTGGTCCTTGCACGCCACAGCCTCCTGGGGGGTAATGCTCCTGGGGTCAAGTTGCAGCCAGCGCCCAGCCTTGCAGCTCTGCATCCCGACTCCCTGGCATGCCCTGCCTCTGCCTGCTTCCAAGAATCCAGTCCCACGGAGTTGTAGTTTTCTCTGTGCTGCTCTGTTTTCCACCCACCGGGAGCTTGAGTGTGGACTACAACTCCTGGAATGCAACAGCTAGTGGTCGGCCCGACTTCCAAGACCAGAATAAAAAATAAAATGGGAGCGGGCATTTTGAACATAAGTTAGGGCGGCCTGGGTGGCAATTGCCACCCTGCCCCCCAGCCCAGCCCTCCCCTGGCGTGCACGGTGCAACATTAAAAACAACGTATATATACGTTGCTTTGCGCAGTCATACCCTTCTGCCGACGTATATGTGCGTAAAACGGTCGGCAAGCAGTTAAGATTAGAGTTAAAGGAATATGTTTTTCAAAGCAGCTGAAATCATTTTTTTGTGGGAAGGCAAACCACCTGCATGGTGAAGAATTCTCTTCAACAGTATGATTGGTAGATGTTGGGTGACCATAGGGACAGAGAAGTCATATAACTATAAAGAGCACCAACTGTATAATCAGGAAGCAACAAAACAATTGGTCAATTAGATCAGGGATGCTGGAAAAGTCCCCACTTTGGTAAGAGTGATACAATCTATGGCAGGGTTTCTGAACCAGGGTTCTATGGAACCAGGGCTTTTTTTCAGCTGGAACTTGGTGGAACTCGGTTCCACCACCTCTGGCTCTGGCCCACTACTCTCTGCTCCCCACTATCACTTGTAAACACAGAAGTCCGGCTTCTGTGTCCACAAGTGACAGTTTGTCTCCCAATGGCTCCCACAGATATGATCTCCTGAGCGACTTCCACTGAGTGCAGGATGGGGAGAAGTGAGATGCAGTGAGATCCCGGCACCCCCACTGGATGATCTCCCTGAAAGTGAGGAGGCAGAGCCACCTAGAGTATGCAGGGAGGTACTAGAGCCAGCTGGGTGCTTCTGCGTAATACAGCAATAGTGTTGAGCAGAATACGCCATATTCGATTTCGCAATATATCACGAATATCTAGCCGAATATTCGAGAAATATTCGCTAAATTCGAATATTCGTGATATTTTATCGAAATGAAATGATTGCGAAATTTCGCTATTGCGAATGCGAACATAATTGCGAAATTTCGGTAGGAGCCCTCTGATTGGCTCAGAATATTCTTGATATTTTATCGAAATTTCGCAAAATATGAATGCGATATTTATTGCGGAATTTCGACAAATGCTGTAGGAGCACTCTGATTGGCTCAGAATATTCGTGATATTTTATCGAAATTTTGCAAAATGCGAATGCGATACTTATTGCGGAATTTCGACAAATGCTGTAGGAGCACTCTGATTGGCTCAGAATATTCGTGATATTTTATCGAAATTTCGCAAAATGCGAAATTTATTGCGGAATTTCGACAAATGCTGTAGGAGCACTCTGATTGGCTCTGATGCAAAAGAAGGGCGGAGAAAATAATCGCGCAATATTCCTATTGCCGAATATTCGCATTGCGAATATTCGGCAATATAAATTGATCGCTTCAGCTACTCGGCCCAAGGTCTCTAATCATACCAGCAATGCTTTTAGACGTCGATGGAGATCACTAGGATGTGATCTGTTTTAAAAATAAAATTGAAAAAATCGCTCTGATGCAGAAGAAGGGCGAAGAAAATAATCGCGCAATATTCCTATTGCCGAATAATCGCATTGCGATTTTTCGGCAATATAAAATGATCGCTTCAGCTACTCGGCCCAAGGTCTCTAATCATACCAGCAATGCTTTTAGACATCGATGGAGATCTCTAGGATGTGATCTGTTCTAAAAATAAAATTGAAAAAATTACGAATATTCGGAATAGCGAATATTGACCGCGAAATTCGAAATATTCGCGAATACTCGAATATGCCATATTCGAGCCGAATATTCGCAATACGAATATTCGTGAGCAACACTGTACAACAACACAAGTAAGACATGTGGAAGATGGTGGAGCTTTTAAGGAGGGAGGGAGAAGATGAGGGCAGTCAAAAGGGAGTTGCTTACAGATGTCAGAGCTAAAGAGGGATCAAAGTGAGATTTGGATGGGGGATGCAGAGGTAATCAGCTGTGGAAGAAGTCTGAACCCTGCACTCTGTGTAGAGAACCCCTGAACTCTGCACTCTGTATGCAGCGCACCTCTGAATTTTGCACCACTTGCCTAGCACCAACGCTGTATCATGGCCTAGACCAACAAGCCCCAGGCCTAGGGCAGCACTTTGCAGGGTGGCAGCACAAAAAGAGTCCCTGCCGGCTTTCACTACACAGTTAGGCAAATTAGTCTAGCACCCCCATAAAGCGGCCGCTCTGCTTCCGCCCGGAATTCCGCAACTGTGTATGTGTGTGTGTGTGTGTGTGTGTGTGTGGGGGGGGGGGGGGGTGCTTCTAATTTTGACCGTCCTATCATCCTGGAGCACAAACCTTCCTCACTGTGCTATGTTGGCATTGGCATGGTTATATTTTCTTAGTCCTCTCAATAAAATTATCAGAAATTTGTGCCTAAAGTACTAAAGTAGAACTATAATCAACACTTTTTTTCACTTTGAAAAGAGAAAAGGAGGGTTATAGCCCCTGTCAGTTTATTTTTACCATCCCTATCCAATTGCGGAGATTTCCCTTCACTTCCTGCCCCATAGCCAAACAGGAAGTGAGATAAAAACTATGCAAATTAAGGCAATCCATTGCCCACCCCCAGGGCCCTCATAACTAGTGTCCCCCCCCCCAAAAAAATCAGGACGGGTCTTAAAAAAACAGGGTGTGACCCTGACAGGAAGGGGTGGGTCATATTTAAATTAGGAGGTGCAGAAGTTTAGTCAGGCCTAGGGCAGCACAAAACTTAAATACACTACTGCCTAGCACCCCCCGAACTCTTCAAGTAGCGCACCTCTGAACTCTGCATTCTGTAATACTCCCCCCCAGAACTCTGCACTTTGTACATAATGCACTCCCGGTATAAGAACCTTCCACTGTTGGAGAAATTGTGTGCGTGGGGTGGAGGAGGGTTTTTGTAGATCATCTACTGTTGAGTTCCTGCACCTATTTTCTGAGAAAAAAAAGCCCTGCATTGAACCCTAGCTTACCTCCAAAGGTTGCTAGGGGTTCCTTGAGCAATGAGCAATTTCTGCTGCTCAGAAAAGTTCCTACGACACCATTTATCGTTTTAGCTATCTGTAAGGGGATAATTCTTCCTAATGACCACAAGTGTAATGCCCTGACTAATGGTCAGTCGTGCCTACACACCATCGGTTAAAAAAACGATCGTGTCAGAACGTAGTGACGTAAAACACAACAACGTGCTGAAAAAAAATTAAGTTCAATGCTTCCAAGCATGTGTCAACTTGATTCTGAGCATGCGTGGATTTTTAACCGATGGTCGTGCCTACTAACGATCGTTTTTTTTTTCCTATCGGTTAGGAATCCATCGGTTAAATTTAAAACAAGTAGGCTTTTTTTTAACCGATGGATAAATAACCGATGGCGCCCACACACAAACGGTTTGGACCGATGAAAACGGCTCATCAGACCGTTCTCATCGTTTTAACCGATCGTGTGTACGCGGCTTAAGGAGCATTCCTCTCTCTGACCAACACACTAATGTATCTTGAGTTGTAGATACAGTTATTTTTAGCAGAAGTTCCCTGAGCCTGGAAAGTTAAGGGTGTTTCTGTGTTGCAAAGATTGAGAAAGGCTGATCTATGTAGACATATAAATCTACAACAATCGATGCACTACAGGTCCAAGGCTTCTTTACACATCCTGCTGCCTTCATCAAATCCTAAAGCCTCGTACACAGGATCAGTCCATCCGATGAGAACGGTCCGAAGGACCGTTCTTCATCGGTTAACCGATGAAGCTGACTGATGGTCCGTCGCGCCTACACACCATCGGTTAATTAACCGACCCTGTCAGAAAGCGGTGATGCAAAACACAACGACGTGCTGAAAAAAACGAAGTTCAATGCTTCCAAGCATGCGTCGACTTGATTCTGAGCATGCGTGGATTTTTAACCGATGCTTTTGCATACTAACGATCAGTTTTGACCTATCGGTTAGGCGTCCATCGGTTCAATTTTAAAGCAAGTTCTCATTTTTTTGACCGAAGGTTAAAGCGGGAGTTCACCCTAAAAAAAAATGTTAACCTTAGATTGATGCTCATTTTGTCTAGGGGAATCGGCTAGTTTTTTTAAAATCGAAGCTGTACTTACCGTTTTAGAGAGCGATCTTCTCCGCCGCTTCCGGGTATGATTGACAGTCTTCCGACAGGCTTCCGACGGTCGCATCTATCGCGTCACGAGTAGCCGAAAGAAGCCGAATGTCGGTGCGGCTCTATACGGCGCCTGCGCACTGACGTTCGGCTACTTTCAGAAAATCGTGACGCGATGGATGCGACCGTCGGAAGCCTGTCGGAAGACTGTCAATTAAATAGGAACGCCCAGTCCCGCAGCCCATACCCGGAAGCGGCGGAGAAGATCGCTCTCTAAAACGGTAAGTACAGCTTTGATTTTAAAAAAACTAGCCGATTCCCCTAGACAAAATGAGCATCAATCTAAGGTTAAAAATTGTCATTTCCGGGTGAACCTCCACTTTAAATAACCTATGGGGCCTACACACGATCGGTTTGGACTGATGAAAGTGGTCCTTCAGACCGTTCTCCTCTAGCGATCCTATTGTGTGTACGAGGCCTAATACTTTTCCCCCAGAGTTAAAGTGGAGGTTCCCCCTAAAAAAAAATTCTAACAATACATTCAGAAGACTGATTACACTGCGGGTAGGCTGGGTTTTTTTTTTTTTCGTACATACCTCGTTATCGCCGTTTCATCCCTCGGCTTCCGGGTATGATTCTTGCTGGACCTAGTTGATTGACGTTCCTCCGACCGGCGCATACTGCGCGTCACGACTTTCCGAAAGAAGCCGAACGTCATTGCGCAGGCTCTATACGGCGCCAGCGCAGCGACGTTCGGCTTCTTTCGGAAAGTCGTGACGTCAAGTATGCGTCGGTCGGAGGAACGTCAATCAACTAGGAATGCCCAGCCCCACAAGAATCATACCCGGAAGCCGAGGGATGAAACGGCGATATCGAGGTATGTACGAAAAAAAAAAAAAAAAGACCAGCCTACCCGCAGTGTAATCAGTCTTCTGAATGTATTGTTAGAATTTTTTTTGAGGGGGAACCTCCACTTTAACCACTTGCTTACTGGGCACATATACCCCCTCCTGCCCAGGTGAAATTTCAGCTTTCGGCACTGCGTCGCTTTAACTAACAATTGCGCGGTCGTGCGACGTGGCTCCCAAACAAAATTGACGTCCTTTTTTCCTCACAAGTAGAGCTTTCTTTTGGTGGTATTTGATCGCCTGTGCGGTTTTTATTTTTTGCGCTATAAACAAAAAAGTGCAACAATTTTGAAAAAATACAATATTTTTTACTTCTTGCTATAATAAATATCCCAATTTAAAAAAAAAAACTATTTTTTTTCTCAGTTTAGGCCGATATGTATTCTTCTACATATTTTTGGTAAAAAAAAAAAAAAAAAAAAATCGCAATAAGCGACTGGTTTGCGCAAAAGTTATAGCGCTTACAAAATAGGGGACAGAATTATTATTTTTTATTATTAATTTTTTTACTAGAAATGGCGGCGATCTGCGATTTTTATTGGGACTGCGACGTTATGGCGGACACATCGGACACATTTTTGGCGCCATTCACATTTATACTGCGATCAGTGCTATAAATATGCACTAATTACAGTATAAATGTGACTGGCATTGAAGGGGTTAACACTAGGGGGTGAGGAAGGGGTTAAATATGTTTCCTATAAAGTGTTCTAACTGTAGGTGGAGGGGGGTGACTGGGGGGGAGGTGACCGATCTGTGTCTCTATGTACAAGAGACACAGATCGGTCTCCTGTCCAGAGACAGCACCGCTGTCTCTGTGTAAAACCGCAATGAGAGATGATCTCATATGTTTACATATGAGATCATCTCTCATTGGCTGCACAGATCGCATCGCAAACGGCCACTCTGATTGGCCGTTCGCGGCGATCTGTAATTGGCTGTGTCCAAGGGACACGGCCAACACAGATTTTCCCCGATGCGCGCTCTGGAGCGCGCGCGGGGACCGCCCAAAGGGGCGGACGTCAATTGACGTCCACTTGGATTTTGGGATCCGCGCTGTAGCCGTCGATTGACGGCTAGCGGTTCCCAAGTAGTTAAGATGCTCCCCTCACTTCTCTAATGCAGTGTTCCCTGTAAAAATTCGACTAGTTACCCATTTCTGGGTGTTAAAACGGTATTTCATTTGCCAAGCCTTTATTGATTAGACAATATAATCCCCCTGATAAATAAACGCTTCTGACAGTATCCACGTGACATTTAATCAGTATAGGTTATGTTTAAAGTGAGACTTGAATCTTCCTTTGAACATATTGTGGGTGTATTTCCTGTTCAGCGTTGCTTATTTTGCATAATTAGGAAAGGGAAGTATGCTCAGATAAATATATCTTGAACACGATTCAAGTCTTTATGTCAGCTAATTTTCACAGTAGGCTCTACATACCGACCACAAAAGTCATCATGAATATCTACAACTCGGTTTTCTCACAGCTTCTTTGCTTGATTTCTTCTTGTTCTTTTTGCCAATCTCTCCTAAGACAGAACTGTCAGGTTCTTGAAAAGAAATATTATTCACAGTTCCTGGATGTGAAGTTTGACAGTTGTGGGGGATTTGAGGAATTAAATTTTTCCATTGCAGTCCATTGTGACCAGGTGGAAAACCTTCACTTGGCGCTGAAAGACGCCCCACCGGAAACAGATTGGCTTTGCCTAACCGACTATAGTGGAGCGACCCTGGAAACTGGAGTCTTCTCTCGATTCACAAGACTGAATGCTCTCTACATAGTAACAAGGGATGTTGAACTCCAACCTGGTACCTTCAGCAGTCTTCCTCAACTTACCATTCTCTGGATCCAGGCAGAATCTATGTCTAAAAACATTACATTTCATGAGGATACTTTTTATGGATTAAATTCACTGCAAGAACTGAAAATATCTCATATACAGTTATCAGCATTCAACTCTTCACTATTCAACCATCTACATCTCTTGGACAATCTTATATTGGAAAATAACAACATCAGATATCTCTCTGAAGTAACAGCATCACTAGGAATATTCAAAAACCTTAAAAAAACTTTCCGTAATTGGCAATGATATTAATGAACTTAGAA
Organism: Rana temporaria; assembly: GCF_905171775.1. Taxonomy (NCBI): domain Eukaryota; kingdom Metazoa; phylum Chordata; class Amphibia; order Anura; family Ranidae; genus Rana; species Rana temporaria. The sequence continues at coordinate 472,470,711 of NC_053491.1, read as the reverse complement.
AAGCTGATTGTCTTACTTCACAAAATCCTACAAGTTATGGGCAGTTGGTAGATTTCAACATCAGCCACCTTGACCTGAGCACCAGCCGATTAGCCATCACTGAACCTAAATCTCTCTGCAACTTTCCACATCTGGAGCGTTTTACTGCTGACAGAACTGGCATTGAAATTGAACAACTCTATAAATCAGGTATTAAGACAATCAAAACAATTTCATTACAATACTCTGGACTTGATATATTTAAAATCTGCGCTAGTGCTTCTCATTTTAAATCAGAGGAACTTCTTCTCATGTTTTCTTCCATGCGTAAAATTGACACTTTCGGAGGCTCCTGTAAAAACTTAAAGAAGTTAAATTTATCGGGCAATGACTTGAATAAGATTGGGGTAAAACGAATGCAACATTTATCTGATTTGCTGGAACTGGATTTATCATTTAATAACCTGGAAAGTTTAAAGCTTTGCAATAACGAATCTGTGCAGATGTGGAAGCTGGTTTACCTAAACGCATCTTTAAACTATTTACTTAGTCTACAAAAGGGACAGTTTGCATGCTTAAAAGAACTTAAGAGCTTATCCCTGGAGAGCAACAAAATTAATCACATCGCTGACTTTGCCTTTGATGGGTTGGATCAATTACAGATTTTGAATCTTCAACACAACAACCTATTCAGAATTGGCGAATATACATTTTCCAATTTGTTTTCGGTAAGAGATTTAAATTTATACGAAAATGTGGTAGAGACGTTTTATTCACAAGCATTTAGAAATGTCATTCTTGAAGATATAAAGGTGACCTATGATTTTAATATTGATTTGTCTTGGTGGAGTAATATACAAAGGTTCTTAAAAAATATCTCAGTAAAGACCAATATTTTACTCCTGACAAGTGACGTTTTAGATGTTTTTCCTTTTCTCGAGAGCTTACAAATAGATTCACCCAACATAGTCCTCAGTTGTGCTCCATTCTCTGAAGCTAAAGAGTTACGTTTGGAAAACGCCATATACTTTGAAAATACTGATGCAGAATGGAGCCCACTTGCCAGTTTTACAAAACTTGAAAAACTGTATTACTCTGGAAACCCACAGGACGTTTCTAATAGTAGTGCTCTTATCAACTCGTTGAAAGACGTACCATCATTAAAGTTCCTTTATTTGCACGATACTGATAAAACCATTAAATATAATCAGATAAACACCAATACAATCTTTCAAAGACTATCACAGCTCAAAGTTTTACATTTAAACAATTCTGGAATAGATCGCTTGGATTCCAAAGATGTTTTTAGTGATTTGCAGGATCTGGAATTTCTCATCATTGAAAATCAGAACATGCAAGAGGTTGAGTCCATCGTATTTGATTCAATGCCCAACTTGAAGTACATTTATTTTTTGCAGACGACTTTTCCCTGTAGTTGTAAGTTCAACGGATTTCTCTCATGGCTGGAATCTAACACACGTGTATCTGCCATTAATTTTTACCATCAAAAATGTCTCGTCAAGGATGTCAGGATGAATTTTATATTTTTCCTAAACAACAGTTGTCGGAGTGATTTGGATTTTATAATGTTTGTACTGAGTTTTTTTAGCACACTGTTGTTTATGTGCCTATCTCTTTTCCATGAAAGTATCCGGTGGTATATTCTCTACATAGTCTACACGGTTAAATGCTGGCTGAACCATAGGCTCCAGCACAAAGACGAGTATGAATATGATGTTTTTGTGTCTTACAACTCAAACGATGAGCTTTGGGTCACAGAGCAACTTCTTCCCAACCTGGAGCAGAATGGTCCTCCAAACTTCAAAGTGTGTATCCATAACCGGGATTTTGAGATCGGCAGAGACATTATGGAGAACATTATGGACAGTATCTATAACAGCAGATGGACGGTCTGTATTATTACCAATAATTACTTGCAGAGTAATTGGTGTTCCCTAGAAATGAGGATGGCAACGTTCAAGCTACTAACAGAGAGTAAGGATTCTTTGATTATGATATTCCTTGATAAGATCTCTAGAGAAGAGCTGCAGTATTACCATAGACTGACTAAGCTTTTGAATAAGAAGACCTATCTGGACTGGCCAGATCATGAGAATGGACAGCAACTATTTTGGGCAAGATTACGTAAAGTGATCGCTAAGTCTGGAAGAAAGCTCAAATGAAACATATTCATGTTTTAACTGTGCATTACAGGGGAATATTGGGCTTTAATAAACATTTCTGACTGTAGATGTTACAAAATGATGTCGTTATTATTGAAGTTTCAAATGATGTTGTTAAAAATGTGGCCCTTAAAACGAGAGGAAAGCGAGAAGGAAGGAAAAAGGTGCGAGGGGAGAAAGAAAGGGGGGACGAGAGGGAGAAAGGAAGGATGGAGAGAGAGATGGGAAGAGAAGTAGGGAGAAAATAAGAGAGAGGGATTAGGATGGGAGAGGGAGAAAAACTGTGGGTGGGGGGGGGGGGGGGAAAGTGAGAAAGCAGTGGAGAAAAAGGAGGAGAAAAGGTAAAAGAAAGGAGGTAGGAGAGAGAGAGAGAGAGAGAGAGAGAGAGAGAGAGAGAGAGGAAGGGAGGGAGGAAGAGGGGATGGACAGAGAAGGAGGGAGGGAATGGGATAATGGAAGAAGGAAGAGGGGTGGGGACAAATGGGGGAGAGAAGGAGGAGTAAAGAAGGAGAAAGAAGGTGAAATTAGAGAGGGAGGAAGGAGGAGAGAAACGGAGGGAGAGGGGCAAGAGGGAAGGAAAGAGGGAGGGGAGAAAAAGGAGAAGGAGAAAAGATAAAAAGAAGGAGGTAGGAGAGAGAGAGAGGAAGAGAGGGAGGAAGAGGGGGTGGACAGAGAGGGAGGGAAGGGGATAAAGGAAGAAGGAAGAGGGATGGGGATACATGGGGGAGACAGGGAGTGAGAGAAGGAGGAGGAAAGAAGGAGGAATTAGAGAGAGGGAGGAAGAAGGAGAGAAAAGGAGGACGAGAGGCAAGAGAGAAGGCAAGAGGGAGGGGAGAAAAAGTAGGGATGAAATCATAGGAGGAGAAATGAGAAGGGAGATTTGAGAGTGGGAGGGAGAGAGAGAGGGGGACAGAAAGATAGGGGAGGGCGGGTGAGAAAGAGAGAGAAATAAGGGGAAAGAAATGGGGGGGGGGAGGATCATCCCATTGTGGTGCAAACAGGCATAGCCTACATGCAAGCCTACTAATTTCAACCTCATCACAGGAAGCTGCATTAGGTGGACTTTAAATTAAACCAGAGTCTTGTTTTTTTAATGGTAAAAATAACAAATGTCTTATACTTACCTGCTCTGTGTTAAAGTTTTTCATAGAGCACCCCCGATCCTCCTCTTCTTGGGTCCCTCTTTGGTGCTCCTGGCCCCTCCCTCCTGTTCAGTGCCCCCACAGCAAGCAGCTTGCTATGGGGGCACCCGATCCGAGCGACAGCTCCCTGTGTCCATTCAGGCACTGAGCCATGGTCCTGCCCCTCCCCCTTTCTTTCCTCATTGGCTGACTGACTTTGATTGACAGCAGTGGGAGCCAATGGCGCCACTCTGCTCCCTCAGCCAATGAGGAGGGTTGTCCCGGGCAGCTGAGACACTCCTGCAACATTTCTGGATCTAGATGGGGCTCAGGTAAGTACAAGCATACCCCACTTTTAAGTACACAATGAGGTTTATTTACTAAAGCTGCAAAGTGCAAAATCAGGCTCACTTCTGCATAGAAACCAACAAGCTTCCAGGTTTTATTACCAAAGCTTAAATGAACAAGCTGGGGTTAGAAGCTCATTGGTTTCTGTGCAGAGGTGAGCCTGGCTTTGCACTTTCCAGCTTTAGTAAATAAACCCCATGGTGTACTTAAAAATGGGGTATGCCTGTATTAAGGGGGCTGGGGGTGATGCACACAGAATGCTTTTTATCTCAATGCATACAATGCATTTTACAACCACCTTAACTGACAGAGGACTAAGAGAAAACTGGATGTAATTATATTTGAGTCCTGCAACACTCATGTTTTAACCACTTCAATACCCGCCCATAGTCATTTGGCGTCCACAGAGGGGATCTCCCATCCTGGGTGGACGTCATATGACGTCCTGGGCTTTGTGGGGGGATATCTGAATGATGCCTGCAGCTAGAGGCATCATTCAGATATCATTCGTTAGTGCCGGTGATTCTGTGCAACATAAGAATGATCATAGCGGCGGTTCCGCAGCTTCATTGTTCTTATAGGCGGCGGGAGGGGACATCCCCCCTCCCGCCTCCATCTGGTGCTTCTCCGGGCTCTCCCGTGCCATCGGAGGCCCGGAGAAAGAATCATCCGGTGCAGGCAGGAAGCATAGAGATGACTGGTGACCAGATGGTCCCCAGTCATCTCTATGACCGTCGGAGGCCCGGGCGCGATGTGATGACGTCACGCCCGGGTACCCGTAAGTAAACTAAGTAAGTAAGCAACACTAATCAATTTTTTTCACCGATCTCATGCTTTCCAGCCTGGAGGAGAGATGCAGGGTCTTATTGACCCCGCATCTCTCCATAAAGAGGACCTGTCACACACATTTCTTATTACAAGGGCTGTTTACATTCCTTGTAATACGAATAAAAGTTAAAAAAAAATTAAAGAAAAAGTGTAAAAAAATAAATAAGTAAAAAAATATATAAAAGAATAAAAAAAAAAATTAAAAGACCCCTGTCCCCGGTAGCTCGCGCACAGAAGTGAACACACACGTAAGTCCCACCGACATATGTAAACGCCGTTTAAACCACATATGTGAGGTATCGCCGCGTGCGTTAGAGTGCCAGCAACAATTGGCGACTTCAATAGGATTCTTTCACTATTCTCTTGTTCTGAATGGTTGTATTGTGATTGTTATCAGTTGCATTCCATTATACCATTGTTAGTGTACATTTTGTAAATTTATGTAATAAAATATATATTTTTTATACTTCCACGAGCCTCAAAGTCCGATTTTGCCCACTCTTCTTGAAGGGGTACTGTTCTATATTCTTATCATTACGGATGCGGCCAATGTGAGTGCTTTCCTTGTGTATCTTGTCCTCCTTCCCTCTCCCTCTTTCCTTTGTCTTTTCCTTTCTGATCATCCCTAGTTTTGTGTTTTTCCTTCCCTTCCCATCCCCCTCCTTCTTTTGTTTTCTGCCAGCAACAATTATAGCACTAGATATCCTCTGTAAATCTAAACTGATAACCTGTAAAAAAAATTCAAAGCGTTGCCTATGGAGATTTTTAAGTACCAAAGTTTGGCGCCATTCCATGAGTGTGCACAATTTTAATGCATGACATGTTAGGTATCTATTTACTTGGTGTAACATAATCGTTCATATTTTACAAAAAAATTGGGCTAACTTTACTGTTTTGTTATTTTTTTTAATTCATGAAACAATTGTTTTCCAAAAAAAGGTGTTTGAAAAATTATTGCGCAAATACCGTGCAAGATAAAACGTTGCAATGATCGTCGTTTTATTCCCTAGGGTGTCTGCTAAAAAAACATATATAATGTTTGGGGGTTCTGAGTAATTTTCTAGCAAAAGAATGATGATTTGTACATGTAGGAGAGAAGTGCCAGAATAGGCCCGGTATTGAGGTGGGTATAAAAGCCCCATATTGAAGTGGTTAATAGGAGGCCATGAAATACTGTATAAGATAATCCCAGTTATTTATTGCAATGACTATGTAAGATGAGTTACCACAGATCATAAGTTATGCCACATCTCAAAAAACACATCCGAAATAGTGACAAAGATTCTTTCAGTAATGTAGTGCATATTCTATCTTCATGCATCACTTCCTCCTCACTGGCCATTGTGGTTATACTTTGTATATAGAGATGAATGGTTGTCTTCTAATTTCTTCTGCCTACTTGGTCTATCCTGAAATAAATGCCTATAATTATACTTTACTTTTTTTTTGTAATTGTGGTTTTTATTAGTTCCAAAAATAAAACAACAAGAAACCAGAGAGAAACAATAAAAGGTACAAACGGATACATCACAGGGTGTATATCAAATAAACAATAACAAAGTATAAAAGAGATCAAAGCTTATAAACAGTTATCCATAGTGCAATATCAAAACTTTTCCAGCACACTATTAGGTAGATTCACAAAGAGTTAGGCCGGCTTATCAGTAGATAAGCCGGCCTAACTCTGAATCTACGCCGGCGTTTGTTTAAGCGTATGCTCAAACAGAGATACGCTTAAACAAAGCTAAGATAGGACGGCTTGCGCCGTTCTATCTTAGCTTGCAAATTTTTTGGATGGCCGCTAGGTGGCGCTTCCATTGCGGCAGGCGTACATTATGTAAATGAGCTTTTACGCCGATTCCCGAACGTACGCGAGCCCGCCGCAGTCGATTAACGTCGTTTCCGTAAGGCCTTAGGCGGCCTAAAGTTATTCCACCTATGAGGTGGAATAACAATGTTAAAGTATGGCCGCCGTTCCCGCCGCGAGGTTCGAACTTTTTACGTCGTTTGCGCAAGTCGTCCGCGAATCGGGAGTTACATCGTTTACGTCCGCGTCAAAATCAATAGGCCCGTACGGCGTACTTAGCCGCAATGCGTCCTGGGAAATGTAGGCGCCCGGCGCATGCGCAGTAAGTTAAAACGTAAAAAAACGTGAGGTCAAGCCTCATTAGCATTAAACACGCCCCCCCCAACCCATTTGAATTAGGCGCCCTTACGCCCGCCGTGTTTACACTACGCCGCCCTAAGTAAGGAGGTAAGTGCTTTCTGAATCATGTACTTTCCTCTCTTACTTAAGGCGGCGTAGTGTAAACACGCTAGGCTACGCCGACCTATTTTTAGGCGCCCCTACCTGAATCTACCCATTAGTATAGAGTACATTAAAGTGGCTGTAAACCACTTTACAACCACTTTAACCTACAGGTAAGCCTAGATTAAGGATTACCTGTAGGTGCAGCAAATATCTCCCAAACCTAAAAGGTTTAGGAGATATTTGCAGAAATGACAGACGCCGATGTCTACGGCGCAGGTGCACTGAAATGCCGTTTTTGTCAATGGCATTATCGGGGTTAATGCTGTGATTTTGCGAATGAGCCGGTACCTACTGGTCCCGCGCGCATGTGCGGGAGTGATGTCGTTGCCGCTCCGGCCAATCACAGCGCCGGAGCAGGGATAACAGGAAGAAGTACACAAAACGAAAACAAACTCCTGCGCACGGGTGAATTGTCCAAAGTTATTCAATATTCCACATGGAACACACCAACAGTGTCAAAAGCCGGTAACAAAGGCCTTGCTGCCTTTCGTGGACGGGGAATGTCCTAGTAGAAAACGACAATTACCGTAGAGTCCAGAATAAGAAAAAGCAGAAAGTTCAATGGGCATAGGCTGGACTGGCATAATTGATGCAGTGGTCGACTGGGCCGTATCGCCAGGTGTAGCAACTGTCTGAATCGCAACACTAGATGTAGCAACAGTAGAACTTGCGGACAAGTTAGCCTAGCTGTGCGTCCCAAGGGAGTTTAGCGGCAGGCAAAAGTAGGGGTAATCCAGTGGGTACGATCAGGATCATCATAGAATAAACACAGGGCCTTGAAAAATTATTCAACAGACCCTCTGGCTGGGTCATCTGTGGAGAGACTAAAAGCCCAAGACTGGGGATCCCCCGCAACCATGTAATAATCAGGCTGACCCGCTGCGCTTCAGAACCAGAGTGTTGTTTAAGGTTAAATTATAGCATACAACAATTTTTAAGGTTAGAAAACACATGGGGGTCACCAGAAAAATGATCAGGAGGGTTAACTTTGGGCACTGGCCCCTGCGTTACTGCTGAAGGTGCGTTTACACGCAAAGACAAGTTCTGGACTTGGGTGTCAGTTTGCACATATTTCCTCAGCAAACAAACGGGCCTTTGCAGAATCCATCTTGATGGAAAATTTTGTTAAAGGCTTGTGATAATGTCACAAATGTCATGTCTACCTCAATGCAAGTGGTCAGACACTATAGCTAGCTACTGTGTGCTTTACCTATAGCAGCCCCCCTTTCCTTAAGACAAGCAGGGTTGTTGGTACTTGGTTGTCTCCAGGACTTATACACAATGCCTGACCACCACACTAGGGCACGCGAACAGAGCAAACAACAGACTACTTGCAGTTTAGCAGACAGATAGTGTGGTTCTAAGACGGTCCAGGTAATAAGGCAGGCTGAGTTCAGGGAATAGTCCAATATCCGATCCGGGTCATACACAGGGAAATCCAACAGCAAAGCAAGGCAGACAAACGGGAGGCTAGAACAGGAACAATGCAGATAACTTTCTCTATCACAAGCAAGTGATAGAGTGTTCAGTTGGCTTATATCAGGTGACTGACCAGATCAATCACCTTACAGGTGAACACAGACAGGTGAAAAGCAACAGCAAACACCTGGGTGCTGGAATAAGGAACAGTGGCACTAAGTGATCATGACACCTCCTATATTTCTCATCTAGGATAGCTCCTATTTCCTCTTCCCATTTCCCCAAATATGGTGGATATTTTAGGTTCTGCTTGCTTTATCTGTATTTTAAATATTTAAGATATACTTTGCTTTAGACACAGAAGGGAGCAGAACAATTCCTCTATTAACTTTATATTACCTTTTCCCCGCAATGGCTGTGGTAGTGATTGTGTAAAGTGCTGCAATTGTTTGTACCTCCATCTGTCCAGTGGCATACTTCCCCAATTTTGTGAAATTTCAGCAAACGTGCAAATTCTATTCCCTTTTACCACATCCTGTAACAATATTTCCTCTTTTTTTTTTTTGCCCATCTAAAAAGCCTCTTTCCCTGGCTAAAAATAATTTGTGTCCAATAAAGAAATTAAAGGTGTATTATGTTCCCAATGGTATAGTCTACCAAGACCATCCCATCAGTCGTGGCCCATCCATTAGGGGCACCTGGGTGCCGCTTCCTCTCTCCTCGCCACCCCCTAATTGCATAATGAATAGATTCATGCATACGATGAGTCTATACACGGCCACCCCCTATTCATGCGTTCAGCCCCTTTTAGGGCACCGGGTGCCTGATTTACAGTGGCTGGGCTTATTTGTTTTTGAAGCACCTGATTATAACCATAGGCTCTAATAGGCTTCAAAACAGGGTGGGCTTGGGTCACAGAGAGTGCAACCGGAGCCCACCTAGGTGTGTTACAACAGCGAATGAACATTCGCTGTTGAAACTTTTGTGTTGACTTTTTCCATCGGAAAATCCGGCCGTGTGTACGGGGAATGTGGTGAAAGCTGAAAATTGGTCTGGGCATTGAGGGGTATACGTGCCCAGTAGGTAAATGGTTAAAAAGAGCTTTCAGTTGTCTGTTCGTTGTTTATAGGGATCTGTTTTGGCTTTAAAGGAGGGCGATGACCTTTCTTATAACGCATCAAGCTGTAGACGTATCTCTGACACTGGGAGGATCCTAAATAATAGATAAGAGGATCCAGACAACAGTTTATGCTGCTGATACTGGCACAGAGGATGTAGGTATAATGCAGAGAGCCTTCCGAATACGCATACACTTTCACATAGTGGATAAAATAGAGGACATTGGTGGGGCCAAAGCAAAGGACAAACACACTCAGCACAACCACGCATAGACGAATAGCTCGCAATCTCTTATGGGTACGATCAAATTTTGATCTGCTGAGACTGCAGATGGTTCCAATGTAACAAAAAGTTGTAATGAATAATGGCAAGAAAAAGAAAAGTGAGATAAGAGTGGTAAAATAGTAAAAATAATAACCACGACGAACATAAACGTTCTTATTATCATGACACGTTGTGATATTTAGCATACGAACTGATTGTTTATATATGAGAAGGGGCACAGTGCTGGCCAATGAGATGACCCAGATGACACCACACACCAGCCAGGCTCGGGTCACTGTGCGCCAGGAGATAGACTGCACCGGGTAAACTACGGCCAGGAACCGGTCAACGCTGATACTTGTCATGAGCAGGATGGAGCAGTACATGTTACAGTAGTATGCTGCCGTGACAAAGCGACACATTCCTTCTCCAATGAGCCAGTTATTTTCTAAAAATCGGTAGACAATTTGAAAGGGCAGGACGCTAACAAAGAGGACATCTGCAGTGGCGAGGTTGAGCATGTAGACCACTGCCGGCTTCCTGACCTTCATCTTCACCAGGAATATGATGATTGCCATGATATTGAGAGGAAGAGCCACGAGGAACACAACCGTATAGATCAGCGGGGTAAGCATGTTTACCATCCAATTTTTTTTTGGAGGTTTCCACACTGGAAGATAAAAACATAACATTTCTATCAATAACTAAACTGGATAACATGTATCTTTTTTTATTTTTTTAAATTAAAATAAGTATTACAAGAGCAACACATACTGCATAGAAAAAACAAACATTTGAAAATGTGCAATCAGGGGGGCATGTCCGGACGACCATCTTGATGGCTTCATCTATCTGAGCTACGTCTGTATAGAGAGCTTCTGTGGTACACAGCAACACAGGGAGCAGCTTAGAAAAATAACTTATTTCACATGTAGATAGGCATGTAATCAGGATATCTTTCCCTTCCCCTCCTAGGAATTCTGCTTGGGTCTCTATTCTATTACTTACAGTGCCTTGAAAGAAGTATTCCTACCCCTTGACATTTTCCACATGTTGTCATGTTACAACCAAAAACGTAAATGTATTTTATTGGGATTTTATGTGCTAGACCAGGGGTCTCCAAACTGCGGCCCCAGGGCCAGATGTGGCCCTTTGCTTGCCTTTATCCGGCCCTTGGGGCACTATCCCTCCCACTGATACGAGACCCTATTCTGCCATCTGACACCGACAATGGAGTACCATTTCTCCCACTGACACCTAGGGATGAGCCGAACATACCCGGGTTCGGTTCGCACCAGAACGTTCGAACAGACCGCGGGTTCGCGCGAACATTTAGAACCCCATTGAATTCTATGGGACTCGAACGTTCGAATTCAAAAACGATCATTTTAAAGACCAATCTTTAATTTAATGTTGGAAAACGTCGTTCAGAACACGGGTCTTGCCCCAGGGAACATGTATCAATGGAAAAAAAAGTTTTAAAAACGGTCGTTTTTTCTGGAGCAGCGATTTTAATGATGCTTAAAGTGAAAAAAAAATTGAAAAATTCCTTTATATATCACACCTGCTGGGTGTCTATAGTAGTAGTGGCACGTGTTCAGGGCTGGTGCAAGGATTTTTGACACCCTAGGCGAAACCTTATTTTGCCGCCACCTTGGCTCCTCCCCTGACCCCACCCCCTTTGTGCTTGCCCTGACCTTTTTAATGGCTGCTCAAAAACAAAATAAAAATACCTTAAAAGTTGCTGCTTTCTCCATAAACCAAACTTCTCCTGCAATCCTCACTTCCAGCACCATGCCATCCTGCTCCCAGCAATCCTCACTTCCAGCACCCTGCCATTCCTGCTCCCAGCAATCCTCACTTCCAGCACCCTGCCATTCCTGCTCCCAGCAATCCTCACTTCCAGCACCATGCCATCCTGCTCCCAGCAATCCCAGCAATCCTCACTGTGTCTCTATCTATCTCTCTCTCTAACTGTCTGACTGATCTTCTCTTTAACAAAGCCGGAACACACTACACGAGGCCACCTTGCAGGCTGCCTTTTATAGTGTGGGGCGTGTACTAATCCCCCTGAGCCATAATTGGCCAAAGCCACCCTGGCTTTGGCCAATTATGGCTCTTCGTTTTTTGCGCACTGTGATTGACCAAGCATGCAGGACATACAGCATGCTTGGCCAATCATCAGCGCTCAACGCCGCAGTGAATTATGGGGCGTTTTTCACTCGAATTTGGCGCGAACGACCCGTTTTGTTCGAATTTCATCGAACGACCAATGTTCGAGTCGAACATACGTTCGTTTCGAACACGAAGCTCATCCCTACTGACACCACTAATGAGGCACTATTCCTCCCTATGATACCAGCAATGAGGCACTATTCCTCCCCCTAATACCAGATGTTTACTCCCACTGATGCCAGGAAAATTTCCACTCCCGCTGGCCAAAGTCCGGCCCTCCAAGTGTCTGAAGGACAATAAACTGGCCCTTTGTTTAGAATGTTTGGAGACCCCTGTGCTAGTCCAACACAAAGTGGCACATCATTGTGAAGTGGAAGGAAAATGAAAAATGGTCTTCAACATTTTTTTACAAATAAATATGTGAAAAGTGTGGGGGGCACATTTGTATTCAGTGCTCTTTACTCTGATACCCCTAACCTAAAATCTAGTGGAACCAATTGCCTTCAGAAGTCACCTAATTAGTAAATAGAGGGACTGAAAATGATCCCTTGAAGACTGCTGCTGAGTGTTATCCACCATGTCCATGCTGACACAATCCTCCTTCTCCTCTTCTTTCTGTGTGTTTGGCGGGACCGCAGAAATACTATTTGGATAAAGGGGGCCTTGAGAGGTAAGGAAGTCCTCCTCTTCTTCCTGCTGTTCTGCCTCAAGTGCCCTGTCCATTATTCCACGAAGCGTGTGCTCCGAGCCTCCAGCAGGAAGACAAGAGGGACAGTATCACTGATGCATGCATTATAACTGCTCGCCATCCTCGTGGCCTCATTAAATGGTGACAGGACAGTCCTGCATCCTTGATCAGTAGCCACTGGTGTGGTGAAAAGAAGCCAAGCTCTCCTGACCCTGTCCTTGGGCTATACTCACACAGGTACTATTGATGGTCCTCTGCTGTGTGTGCATCCGCTGCAGCATTGCCATCGTTAAGTTCCACATGGTGGGCATGTCACAAATGAGGCGGTTGGTGGGCAGGTTGCATTCCCTTTCAATGTCAGCTAGCCGAGCACTGGCATTGTATGACCGGCAGAAATGACCACAGACTTTTCTGGCCTGCCTCAGGAGATCCTGTAAGCCTGGGTACCTGCTCAAGAACTGCTGCACCACCAAATTCAGAATGTGTGCCAAACATGGAACATGGGTCAAGTGTCCCTGTCGGAGGGCGGAGAGAAGGTTGGTGCCATTGTCGCATACAACCATTCCTAGCTGAAGGTGCTGTGGCATTAACCACCTCTGAGCCTGCCCCTGCAGAGCTGACAGAATCTCTGCCCCAGTGTGGCACCTGTCCCCAAAGCAGACCAACTCAAGCACTGAATAACATCTTTTAGCCTGAGTGCTTACGTTGCCCCTTGAATGCTTACAGATCACTGCTGGTTCAGAGGACAAATCTGCAGAAGAGGCCATAGAGAAGAAGAAGAGAAGGGGGTGGAGCACTGTTCCATGCCATCAAACACAGCCACTGTGCCATCAATTCGCACCACTGTGCCATGCCATCAAATGCAGTCACTATGCCATCAAACGCAGCCACTGTGTCATCAATTGTCACCACTGTGCCATGCCATAAACCGCAGCCACTGTGCCATCAATTCGCACGACTGTGCCATGCCATCAAACGCAGCCACTGTGCCATGCCATCATCAAACGCAGCCACTGTGCCATGCCATCAAACGCAGTCACTGTGCCATGCCATCAAACGCAGTCACTGTGCCATGCCATCAAACGCAGCCACTGTGCCATCAATTGTCACCACTGTGCCATGCCATCAAACGCAGCCACTGTGCCATGCCATCAAACGCAGCCACTGTGCCATGCCATCAAACAGAGCCACTGTGCCATCAATTGTCACCACTGTGCCAATTGTCACCACTGTGCCCTTTAATTGTCGCCACTGTGCCCATTGTCGCTACTGTGCCCGTTGATGTCACTGTGCCTGTGCCCTTTAATTGTCGCCACAGTGCCCATTCATGTCGCTGTGCCAATTGTCCCCACTGTACCCATTGTGCCTTTTGTTGCCACTGTGCCCATTCATGTTACTGTGCCCATTGATGTTACTGTGCCATTCGTCGCCGCTGTGCCCTGTAAAATGCCCCTTCCCCCCCCGCCCGGCACTTACCTTTGCTGGAGTCAGCCATCCATGTCCCTCGATGTCTTCTCCCGCCCTCGATGACGCTTCAGCCAATCTAGTTACCGATAGCCAGAACCGGTCAACCTGATTGGCTGAGACGCCTGTCAGTTTTATGCAAGGAATGCACCTCGGTACGTTCCCTTGATAAACATCCGGAAGGCCACTCCCCCCAACCCACCCCCCTCTCTCCGAACATCCATCCCGCATTGTTTCTCCATTTGCTTATTGCCCTTCCCACTCTAATGCCATCCTATCTACATATCTTTGTGATAGCCTATATTTAACCCATACCTGCCATTGCAATTTGAATTCCCCTTCTCCTTCCTCCCCCATAGACCTAAGCTGTTCAGTGTAATAGATATCATTTATTTTACAGAGCCAGTTCCTCACCCTTGGGCTCTTAGGATCCTTCCACTGTCTGGGGATCAAACACTTTGCTGCGTTTAGGATATAGGGAAGCAAGGTTATCATATTATTCCAATATATTATCATTTTTGGACACGTCCACCATAGGTGTGCCAAAAAACAAAACAAACAGAAGCGTGGTCAGTAAACAAGCCAATAGGTCGGTAATGAGTAGTTGCTGGTTGGGATCAGGCAGAAGCATACTCGGGGGAACAAGACAAGGGTCAATAATGAGCAGTAGCAAATATGGATGGCAGCAGGGAAGACAGGAGCGAAATAAAGGCTGGAGATAGCACAATATTCTGGCAAGGAGGAAGTAAAGAGACATGGCTTATATCAGGAAGTTTGTGGGAGGAGCAAAGAGTTCATGGTTCAATTGAAATCAAGGTACAGGGCAGGGTTGTCCAAAGGACCTGACAAAGGTCCTGTTACAATCAGGGGTCAGGCTCGAAGACCAATTGCTATAGCAGTTGCAGGACTACCATTGACCAGCAGGATAGCTACACAGGCAGTCACTCTGGCAGATGACACAGGCTCACCTGAGGTGTGGAGTCTAAGTACTAACCAGTGTTCGCCAGAGCCCCTGATGGTGGAGATGGATTTTGCTGCATGCTAGTACCAGGTCGCGGGCCTTCAGGATCGCCCAACCAGAAGGTGAGAAAGCCATGGTTCAGTAGCAGATAAGCAGGTAAGGATCAAACGGAAGCGTGGTCAGTAAACAAGCCAATAGGTCGGTAATGAGTAGTTGCTGGTTGGGATCAGGCAGAAGCATACTCGGGGGAACAAGCCATGGGTCAATAACGAGCAGTAGCAAATTTGGACAGCAGCAGGGAAGACAGGAGCGAGATACAGGCTGGAGATAGCACAATATTCTGGCAAGTCAAGAGACATGGCTTATATCAGGAAGTTCATGGGAGGAGCAAAGAGTTCAAGGTTCAATTGAAATCAAGGTACAAGGCAGGGTTGTCCAAAGGATCACAAGTGTCCGCCATAATGTTGCATCTCAGGTAGCTCAGTGAGAAGATTCATTGCCAGACACAGCTGAGGTCCCAGGTTCAAGTCCTGACAGGGTACTGTTTATTGCTGTCCTCTAATTGGTTAAGCTGCTATCCATCAAAAAGCACAGTGTCAATATCATGTCCTAGCATGACTTACCTCTTGCAAATTCTCCATTTTTCAGTTTGAAGGCTTGGGCCTTGACATTCATGAGCACAATGCTCACATTGGGAGAAACCGCCAAATTCACCTCCTTATCCGCAAAAGAATTCCCAAGTGGGGCAACCAAGGCATTTAAAGACTTATAAGCTGTTAAGAAGTTCCGACCTATAAAGCAAGAAAGAGCAATAGAAAGATTATGTCTAAGCATGACTGGCAAATGTAGAAAGAGAAGTGATGCCTAGTCTGGGGCTATAATACAGGGAAATAAGGCTGGAATGGGGTGGAACTAGCAAAATATGTGCTTTACTTACCTACTGTAGACTAATATACAAGGAAGTACATCTAAGCAAGATGAGGGCCATTACTCAAAGAATCTAGAAAAATGTGAGTAAGACCAACAAGGAAACCAGTTGTAATCCTGGCTAGATTAGTATAGTAGTTGGTGATTGGACGTCTGAGCTCAGCTGGGGCCATTACACCAGGAACCAAATTTGTATATGGTCAGGACTGGTAAAACTGCAAGAGAGTAACAAAACTAGGACTAGTACCAAAGAAAATAATGTTGGGCCAAGATGCAACCTGTATGGGGTTGCTGTGCCAAAAGGAAACACTGGGTGTAGAGAAGTCCAAAATACGTACAAAGGTCGTAGCTAATAATAGCATGCGTTACAGCTTCGTAGCCCAAAAACCCCTGCTGAAACCTATTAACATTTTAGCTTAACCGGTTAAGACCCGGACCATTATGCAGGTTAAGGATCTTTCCCCTTTTTTGCGATTCGGCACTGCTTCGCTTTAACTGACAATTGCACGGTCGTGCGACGTGGCTCCCAATCAAAGTTGGCGTCCTTTTTTTCCCACAAATAGAGCTTTCTTTTGGTGGTATTTGATCACCTCTGCGGTTTTTTATTTTTTGCGCTATAAACAAAAATTGAGCGACAATTTTGAAAAAAAATCTATATTTTTTACTTTTTGCTACAATAAATATCCCAAAAAAAGATATAAAAAAAAACATTATGTTTCCTTAGTTTAGGTCGATACGTATTCTTCTACCTATTTTTGGTAAAAAAAATCCCAATAAGCGTTTATCGATTGGTTTGCGCAAAAGTTATAGCGTTTACAAAATAGGGAATAGTTTTATGGCATTTTTATTATTTTTTTTTTTTACTACTAATGGCGGTGATCAGCGTTTTTTTTCATGACTGCAACATTAGGGCGCACACTTCGGACACTTTTGACACATTTTTGGGACCATTGTCATTTTCACAGCGAAAAGTGCTATAAAAATGCACTGATTACTATGAAAATGACAATGGCAGTGAAGGGGTTAACCACTAGGGGGCGCTGTAGGGGTTAAGTGTGACCTAATGTGTGTTTCTTACTGTAGGGGGGCGGGGCTGGACACTCACCTCTCCCCGTTCTTCAGCTCCTGTGACCCGATTGCGGGACACCCGCGGCGATCGGGTCTGTGAGTCCCACGGTCACGAAGCTTTGGATCGTGTCGCGAGCGTGCCACCGGCGGCGCTTTTGTGACCCACGGCTGGGCTCTTAAAGAGGACGTATATATACGTCCATGTGCCCAGCCGTGCCATTCTGTCAACGTATATAGTCGTGCGGCGGTCCTTAAGTGGTTAAAGAGGTAACCGATCTGTACGTTGCTTTGAATCTGCTGCCTAGTGGGCACGTGCCCGCCGAGAGCTCCGTGTCCTCCGGTGTACCGCGATCATGTCACGGAGCTACAGAATAGGGAGATGTAAACAAGGCATTTCCCTGTTCTGCCTTGTGACAGGACAGTGATCTCCTGCTCCCTCTCATCGGGAGAAGTGATCACTGTCGTGTCACTCGTAGCCCATCCCATTCTCACAGTTAGAATCACTCCCTAGGCCACACTTAACCCCTTCTTCGCCCCCTAGTGGTTAACCCCTTCCCTGCCAGTGTCATTTACACAGTAATCAGTGCATTTGTACAGCACTGATCGCTGTATAAGTGACAATGGTCCCAAAATAGTGTCAAAAGTGTCCGATGTGTCCGCCATAATGTCGCAGTCACAATAAAAAAATATCATCAAGTTTCAATACTACCAACCTGTCTAGAAAACAACTTTAACGCTCCTGTATTGACCAAATACTGAAATATCAGTTTTGGGTGGGCCGACCCTTTAACTTGCTGCCAATGTTTCACTATGTTGACAGTTTGAAGTTGTGTTTGATGTATTACCTTTTTCCCGTTGGTAAATTTGAATGGCCCCCAGGTAAAATGAACTGTCATTCTTGTTCTACAAAAAAGAATAGTACAAAAATATATATTTTTTCACGTCTCATATACCCATTACAGACCCTCCCCAGCCTGTACCCTCCATACCTCTCTGAATATCAAGCTAAGACGTCCTTCTGGGAAGGTCAATATCAGCTTTGTCTTGTTGGCATCACAACTTCCAGAGGCCTCTGTGATTGGAGGTGGCGGGATGGTGACCTAAAGAACACAAATCACACAAAAATGAGCATAAATAGACCAGGATGGGAGACGAAAAAATGCTTTTCTGTTTATCATTTGTTGTGAGGACATTTATTTTAAACCTATTAGGAAAAGTGATTCACAGAGCTAACTGATTTCTAGTAATACAAAGCCTAAGCATCCAATCAACAACAGTATGACGTCTAGCCACTTCCCGCACGTGTGCCGTCATAGGACGTCCTTGACTTTGAGCTGGGATATCTGGACGATGGGTGCAGCTACAGGCATCATTCAGATATTGTCTTTTAGAGCCGGCGATTCTCTACACAATACAAATGGTCATAGTGGCTGTTCTGCTGCTTGATCATTCTTGCGGGAGGTGAGGGAGGTCGCCCCCCCTCCCACCGCCCTCCGGGGGCTTCTAGGGACTCACCACTGTGATCGGTGAGTAGGAGAACGGATCCGCCGGCCCCGGATGTTTGTCATAGAGATTTCCGACAGACCAGATGGTCACCGGAGTCTTTATGATCGTCGGAGGCCGGGCGCGATGTTTTGACGCCACGCTCGGCCTCTGCATTCAGAAAAATGGCGCCGCCTCGGCTGGGAAGCCAGGATCGTATTTCCGAATGGCTCAGAACGACTCCGATCGCCTCCAATTGGCACTGCTTGGCTCCGACGCCCCCCACCTCAGGCCAAACGCGGTACTGCACACTACTTTGACTTGAATCCTGCTCATTTTGCAAAACAACACTCCCAAACCGAGTTAGGATTTTTTTTAAATACAGTGCTCGTATTGCGAAACGCTTGTTAACCGCGTTACTCGCAATCCGAGGTTCTTATATTATTTTTTTTCCAGCAGGAGTCTGGAAAGAATTGCACGCCTGACTACCACTGATCAGCATGATAGGTACACAGGCAGTCACCCTGGCAGATGAAACCAGCTCACCTGAGGTACGGAGTCTAAATACTATTCCCCAGAGCTCCTAATGGTGGAGATGGATTTTGCTGCGTGTTGGTACCAGGTCGTGGTCCTCAGGATCGCCCCACCAGGACGTGAGCAAGCCGGGGTTCAGTAGCGGATAAGCAGGTAAGGCTCAAACAGAAGCGTGGTCAATAAACAAGTCAAAAGGTCGGTAACAAGTAGTTGCAGGTTGGGATCAGTAGAGGAACAAGCCATGGGTCGATAACAAGCAGTAGCAAATATGGACGGCAGCAGGGAAGACAGGAGCGAGATGAAGGCTGGAGTACAATATTCTGGCAAGGAGGAAGTGCAGCGACATGGCTTATATCAGGAAGTTCGTGGGAGGAGCAAAGAGTTCAAGGTTCAGCTGAAATCAAGGTACAGGGCAGGGTTGTCCAAAGGATCTGACAAGGCGCTGTCCAGCATCTCAGATACTTAAGTGAGAAGATTCATTGCCAGACACAGCTGAGGTCCAGGTCCTGACAGGGATTTAAGTGACTTTGAATGTGGCATGTTTGTTGGTGCCAGATGAGCTGATCTACTTGGATTTTCACACACAACCATCTCTTGGGTTTACAGAGAATAGTGGGAAAAAGAGAAAATATCCAGTTTTGTGGACGAAAAATGCCTTGTTGATGTCAGAGGTCAGAGGAGAATAGGCAGACTGGTTCCAGATGATATAAAGGCAACAGTAACTCAAATAATCACTCGTTACACCCAAGGTATGCAGAATAATATCTCTGAATGCACAACACATCCAACCTTGAAGCAGATAGGCTACAACAGCACTCCTGTCAGCTAACAACAGGAAACTGAAGCTACAACAGGCTCACCAAAATTGTGGCAGGAAATTGAACCCTAAATATGGTTGGAACATGCAACATATTCCAAAAGGTTACCTTATGCTTTAAGATAGACACATAGGCCCAGATTCTCAAAGCACTTATGCCGACGTATAACAAGTTACGCCAACGTAAGTGCAAATGTGCGCCGTTGTATCTGTGCGCCAGACCTACAAACCAATATGCGTCTAATAACAGGCTACACCCCGCCGACGTATCTTGCTTACGCCGGCGTAGAGTGGGCGTACATTTAGGCTGGGAGCATGGTGCCGTTTGATTAGCCATTCAAACATGCAAATGAGGGAAATGCGGCGATTCACAAACCTGCGTGCGCCCGATGCAGGCTACGCGAGGTGCGTGTAAGTTGTACGTCCGGCGTAAAGTTATTCCCCATAAAGGAGGTGCAACCCGGCAGCAGACATGCAAAGGTCTGCACCAGGGAACACAAGCCGGCGTATTTTACCATTGACGTGTGTCTGGCTGGGCGTAGGTTACGTGATCTGGCGTATCTTAGGCAGTTGTTCTGACGTGGTTGTGAGCATGCGCAGGGGGATGCGTCCACATCACGGCGCATGCGCAGTTCATTAAACGTACTTGTCTGGTGCTCGGACCATCATTTGCATGGGGTCACGCCTCATTTGCATGGGTCAAGCCCACTTCCACCTACGCCGGCCTGCGCCTTTGAAACCTACGCCACGCCGACGCAGCGTTGGGAGCACTGGTTTCCTGAATTCCATGCTTGTCTCTCTGCGCTGCGTCGACGTGGCGTACATTGGTTTGCACTACGGCGGTGTAATGTGGGCCCGCTCTCTGTGAATCCGGGCCATAGGGTCCAAGGTTGACCAATGTAACTGTGTAAAAATATTCTTTAACCTCCTTTACTGATCCTTGAGCCAACCTCTATATTGTGCTCCGGACCTCTTTCAAGTTCTTGAGATATGATCACTAACTTACATTTACAATGTTGGACGTGTTCAACGTTATCATGAAGATCGCCTTTATTCTTAGACAAACTGCAGATCTACAAATCACAAAGTAGTCTGTGGGAGACGGAAACACTTGTGTGGTATGATTTGGGTGTGGTCTGGTGGTACTCGCTTCTGTGTAGCATTTGGTAAATTTGTTAATACAACTGATACACTTCAGTGTTGTTTTACTATGCCTAGTAGGCGGTTTTGGTATCACGGCATGATTGTCTCCAAGGTATTCTGCAATAAAAAAGACAATATTGTCAGAGTCTCTATGATTTAAAAATACGACAGATGGTTTCTATGGGCCAGATTCATGTACATTTGCGGCGGCGTAACGTATAGCATTTACGTTACACCGCCGCAAGTTTTACGGGCAAGTGCTTGATTCACAAAGCACTTGCCTGTAAAGTTCTGGTGGCATATCGTAAATCCCTCCGGCGCAAGCCTGCCTAATTCAAATGGGGCGTGGACCATTTAAATTAGGCGGGTTCCCACGCCGAACCGACTGCGCATGCTCCGTTTTGAAATTTCCCATTGTGATTAGCTACGTCCTTTCCTATTCACGGACGACTTACGCGAAAAAAATAAAAATATAAAATTTGACGCGGGAACGACGGCCATACTTTAACATGGCAAGTCTAAAGATAGGCCAAGAAATAGCATCTTTAACTATACGCCGGGAAAAGCCGACTAGCGACGACGTAAGAGAATGCGACGACCGCGCGTACCTTCGTAGATCGCCATAAACAACTAATTAGCATACCCGACGCGGAAAACGACGCAAACTCCACCCAGCGGGCGGCGAAGTATTACACCTACGATCCGAAGGTGTACGAAGCCGTACACCTGTTGGATGGTGAAGCCAAAAGCCGTCGTATCTTTGTTTGTGGATTCAAACTAAAGATACGACGCGGCAAATTTGAAAGTACGCCGGAGTATAAGTAGATACTCCGGCGTACTTCTTCTGTGAATCTGGCCCTATGATTTCAATTATAACATATACTTTCTGAAGCAGATAATACATCTTCTCAATAAGTTGGACAGAATAACCTTTTGATGAACCCACAGCCACAGGTGTGCACATTTTTTAACCACTTCAGCCCCGGAAGGATTTGCCCCCTTGTGCGACGCTGTACCCAAACAAAATGAATGTTTTTTTTTTCCCCCACAAATAGAGCTTTCTTTTGGTGGTATTTGATCACCTCTGCGGTTTAATTTTCTTTCGCTATAAACAGAAAAAAGAGAGACCATTTTGAAAAAAAAGCTATTAGCCGGATTCAGGTAGGGCGGCTTAATTTTGAGTCGGCGTAGCGTATCGTATTTACGCTACGCCGCTGTAAGTCAGAGAGGCAAGTGCTGTATTCACAAAGAACTTGCCTCCTAAGTTACGGCGGCGTAGCGTAAATGGGCCGGCGTAAGCGCGCCTAATTCAAATGAGGATGAGGGGGGCGTGCTTTATGTAAATTACTTGTGACCCGACGTGATTAACGTTTTTTACAAACGGCGCGTGCGCCGTCCGTGGACATATTCCAGTGTGCATTGCTCCAAAGTACGCCGCAAGGACGTATTGGTTTCGACGTGAACGTAAATTACGTCCAGCCCCATTCACGGACGACTTACGCAAACAACGTAAACATTTTAAATTACGGCCATACTTAACATTGGCTAGGCCAGCTATTTGTTTGACTAATTTTACGCCGGAAAACGCCTTACGTAAACGGTGTATCTTTAGTGTGACGGGCAAGCGTATGTTCGTGAATCGGCGTATCTTGCTGATTTACGTATTCTAGGCATAAATCAGCCGTCACGCCCCTAGCGGCCGGCGGAACTAGACAGCTAAGATACGATGGCGCAGGCTGTCGTATCTTAGCTAGGTTTAAGTGTATCTCAGTTTGAGAATACACTTAAACATACGACGGCTTAGATTCCGAGTTACGACGGCGTATCTACTGATACGCCGGCGTAACTCTTTGTGAATCTAGCTATATATTTTTTACTTTTTGCTATATCAAATATCCCCCCCCCCAAAAAAAAAAACATGTTTTTCCACAGTTTAGGCCGAAATTTATTCTACATACAGTATTTCTGGTAAAATAAATAAGCGTATATTGATTGGTTTGCGCAAAAGTTATCGCGTCTACAAAACAGGGGATAGATTTATGGACTTTTATTTTTATCATTTTATTTACTGGTAATGGTGGCGATTCGCGATTTTAGCAGAACTGCGACATTGCGGAGGACAAATCTGACCCCAAATTACACTTTTTGGGGACCAGTGACATTATTATATTGATCAATGCTATAAAAACGTTCTCTCGTCCCCCCCCCCTCTTTTCCTGCGGCATTCTATGCATTAAGGTGAAAAAACTTCTGTCAGTCAGTGCCCCCCCAGCCGCCTGTTTTACTGAAATGATCCCTGGAATGTCCTACGCCGAGGACGTGCAGTCTCTCCAACTGGTATTCTTGGCTCTTCATTGGATAGATTGATAGCAGCGCAGCCATTGGCTCCCGCTGCTGTCAATAAAATCCAATGACGCGCCCACCAGGAGGCGGGGCCGAGTCCTGCAATCGGCGGCTATGGATGCTGAATGCTGGACTCGGGAACGCGCCCGCAAGGTAACCCCCTCAGCAGAGAGCTTCATTTAGGGGGTTATCTAATGCGGGGAGGAGCTGCGAGAGGGAAAAAAATTCAAGTTGAACCTTTAGTGTCTCTTTAAGCTATGAAGGCCAGGTGCAGTCCGGCATGGAGCCCACTCACACCCCTGTAGCAGATGATGCATGTCTGAAAAGGAAGGTTGTAAACAAACTATTGGAGACTGTTCAGACAGAACATGGCTCTCCTATGGTGTTCTGTCTGAGCAGTCTCCTATAAAGTTTTGTGTAGATGATACCAGCTGTGTGCTACCTTCCTGCTTAACTGGCATAGAACTGCATTATTCTCATAATAATTATGTCAGTAGCAGATGTCTAGAGCCCCCCCCCTTTTCATCAGATGTCAAGAGCCCACCCACCATAAAAAGACAAGAGTCCTCCACCCTCCCTTACATCACAGTGCAACCCACTTCCAAGGGAAGGTGGCGACGAGGGACAAGGGAGTGCTGAGAGAGGTGCAGAATCTGTAGGAGGAGTTCTGTCTTCTTCTCTGCTACAGACTGCTGATAAGAGGGGGTGGTAGAGACAGGTCTCTCTGCAGCCTTTTGAATGGTCCCGTAGTCTTCTCGGATCTGTGTGTGTCCCAGAAGACTGCGTGGGAATGTGGGGTGCTGAACTTCTGGCTCAGATCACTGCAGCAATCGGAAGTGGGAGCGAGTACCTGTCAAAACCAGGTAGCTCCTCCCCCTCAACAAGTGACTAATGTGGTGGTGGAGGGGGGGGGACGCAAACAAGAGGAACTTCCCACTTTTGGGTGAGGTTCCGCTTTAACTGGGGAATTCAGGATACCATGAGCTAAAGCTGCATGTAAAATACTGCTTATCGAGTGTAAATATAGCTATCCCAGAATGCTTTACCACTTCCGAAATTGTCCCCTTCCAGATCGAAGGCCTGAACCTGGACTTCCATCAGCACAATTCTCACAGCGGGAATAATCTTCAAGTTCACCTTTTTACAGATAAAAAAATACCCATGGTGGGTTCTCAAGGCTTGAACAGCCTTATAAGCACTTAAGTAGATCACACCTGTAAAGAAACAGGAACACAAATAATGCATGGTTGGGGGATGATATACATACTGTAGAAAACATGGCTAGGGTTACTATACCTTCTTAATAATATATGCAAAGAAGAACAGCTGAGGACCATCACCCAAAGAAACAAGAACAAGTCTCGCTGTTGTGTAGCAAGGGAGTAACACTGCTTTTAAAATCCCGTTCATTCCCAGTCTATGGTTGGTTTCTCTGGTGCAACTGAGAACTATGGGCATGGGGTTCTTAGGATCCCACCCTGGACTAACCAGTACTGTGATGATGGACCGCCTGGCACCCAGCCTGGGTGCCTTCATCAATATACAGCTTCCTCTATTCTGGAACCAGAAACCAGGTATTTTAGCCAAATATTGCACCCAAGAACTAGACAACAATAGCTTAGTTGCAAACTGGAACTGACTTTATTGTAAACTCACACAACATCAGGTAAGTGCTTGATCATATTATCCTAAACAATGCAAACTGTAAACAGTAATATCAGTACATCTAATGAACAGCTAACATAAAAACTAGGGCTGTTACTGATTAAAATTTTCGTGTTCGATTAATCGATTTTTTTTTAAATCGATTAATCGACTAATTTCGATTAATTATAACGCACATACAGATCCAACTACTTTTAGCTGATCTGCTTGCATTGCAACTCTGCATTAGTCAGTGGTAAATGTGGTATACACTATACAGTGGGGATCGAAAGTTTGGGCACCCAAGGTAAAAATTTGTATTAATGTGCATAACGAAGCCAAGGAAAGATGGGAAAATCTCCAAAAGGCATCAAATTACAGATTAGACATTCTTATAATATGTAAAAAAAAGTAAGATTTTATTTCCATCATTTACACTTTCAAAATTACAAAAAACAAAAAAATGGCGTCTGCAAACGTTTGGGCACCCTGCAGAGTTAATATCTTGTACTGCCCCCTTTGGCAAGTATCACAGCTTGTAAACGCTTTTTGTAGCCAGCCAAGAGTCTTTCAATTCTTGTTTGAGGTATCTTTGCCCATTCTTCCTCACAAAAGTCTTCCAGTTCTTTCAGATTTCTGGGCTGTCTGTCACGCACTGCTCTTTTAAGGTCTATCCATAGATTTTCAATTATGTTGAGGTCGGGAGATTGTGAAGGCTGTGGCAAAACCTTCAGTTTACGCCTCTTGATGTAATCCCCCGTGAATTTTGAGGTGTGTTTAGGATCATTATCCATTTGTAGAAGCCATCCTCTCTTTAACTTCAGCTTTTTCACAGATGCCATCAAGTTAACATCCAAAATTTGCTGAAATTTTATTGAATCCATTTTTTCTTCTACTCGTGAAATGTTCTCTGTGCCACTGGCTGCAATACAACCCCAAAGCATGATTGATCCACCCCCATGCTTCACAGTTGGACAGAGGTTCTTTTCATTAAATTCTGTGCCCTTTCTTCTCCAAACGTACCTTTGCTCATTCTGGCCAAAAAGTTATATTCCACAGAACTTGTTTCCAAAATGCATCAGGCTTGTCTATATGTTCATTTGCAAAGTTCAAACACAGATTTTTGTGGTGAGAACGTAGAAGAGGTTTTCTTCTGATGACTCTTCCATGAAGACCATATTTGTACCTCTTTATAGTGGAATAGTGTACCACAACTCCAGTGTCTGCCAGATCTTTCTGGCAGACACTGGATCTTCCACTGTTCCTGATGACTGCCATTTCTTAATTACATTCCGAACAGAGGATATTGACATCTGAAAACGCTTTGCTATCTTCTTATAGCCTTCTCCAGCTTTGTGAGCTTCAACTATTTTCAGTTTCAGTTTTCTAGACAACTGCTTAGAAGAACCCATGGTGCTGATTGTTGGAGCAAGGTCAGATGAGTCTGGGCATTTAAAATCTTTGAGATTGACATCACCTGGTCTTCCCAGACGATGATTGAGAACAATCCATGACACTGGCAGGTCTCAGCTTTGCAAAGGGGGCAGTGCATGCTATAAATTCTGCAGGGTGCCCAAACTTTTGCAGACACCATTATTTTTGTTTTCTGAAACTTTGAAAGTGTAAATGATGGAAAAAAATCTAACTTTGACATATTATAAGAATGTCTAATCTGTAATTTGATGCCGTTTGGAGATTTTTCCATCTTTCCTTGGCTTCGTTATGCACATTAATACAAATTTTTACCTGGGGTGCCCAAACTTTCGATCCTCACTGTAATGTAAAAGGGAGTTTCATATTCTAATAAGACTACCACCTGCAGACCCCCAAACATTAGGCTAGGGTTGTGTGGAAGAGGCCCTTGTCCTCATCCACAATTGGACAAAGTATCCATCATGTTGAGGGCATGTGGCCTGGTATGGTTCAGTAGGCACGTAGGCTCATCCCTACCCCTTTTCAGGCCTTTCAGGCTGTATTCTCAGAAAAGGGTCCGATATCGATTTTTGGGGAGACCCTGTGCCATTTTCCTTTGTTTTTGTGGGAAGGTCATCCTTGACAGAGGGAACCTAAAACAGTTTCTCTTTTGTATTGGGGTTTCCCCGATTAAGACCTATGCCAGACCTTATCATAGATAAGGGTCTGGTATAGATGATAGAAATCCCAGATCTCTTTGTTTACAAAACAGAAGTAAAGCAGGTGAAGCTGCTGGACCATGCTGTCTGTGACAGGGTAAACATGGCCCAATAAGCATTGGCAGGAAATCTACAGTATATATCCTTTGCAGCCACAGCCTGCCACCCCCTCTCCCCCCTAAAGTCTGAGGAAATGTAAACTGGCTCTTTGTTTAGAAAGTTTAGAGACCCCTGTTCTAGTGGAGTCCCAGGGCTGATACCACAGGTAGGCAGTTGGAGACACAGGGTCATCCCACTTGAAGCACAGTACTTTGGTAACAGTTGGCACAGTTCTTTCTGCAGTGACTGGGTCTTCCATGGGAGCTCTGTGCTTTGAGCTACAGCCTGACTGTCTGCATGGTGGGGCTAATAATGGAGGACCAAACACCTGGTGGTAGATCACATGCTCAGCCAACTCTGCCTCATTGGGTGAGGTCTCAACATCTCAGGTGATCATGTTAAAGAAGCTATTGTTTGCATCTGAGCATAATATGTAAAGGGGCACACAGCTATATAACTAAAACCTTTGTGGGGTACTGTGTCCAGAGTGAGTATTGGTTGTAGCCAGGTCCAAAGAAAGATGATCTTAGCTAAAACTAGGCAGCAAACATACAATTACAAGCTGGAGATGGATTAGGACACAAGAAAACAATGGCAAGTGGGGGCTAAGGTAAACACTCAATATACAAAGTTACACATGCTACACATGGCATGATACTTGTACAGAAAATATAGGGATTAAATAGGGAAAATACATGAGTCAATGTGGTGAACCTGACTATGGGTATTATGGAAATATCATGTAATAGGCATCATTATGACAAACACAGAACTGAAGAGCTGAAAATAAGCCCTGGCATAAACATGTCTGATAGTGACTTGGAAAAAAAGTCCACATTCAGTCCATAATCTTTTATGCCAGATCATCATTTTATCATATAAAGTTAAAAAAATTCCCATTGAGTAATTTTAACCACTTAAGACCATTATGTAGGTTAACCACTTCAATACCACACACCGTCATATGACGTCCACAAAGGGGATCTCCTATCCTGGGTGGACGTCATATGACGTCCTAGAGTTTGTGCGGTGATATCTGAATGATGCCTGCAGCTAGAGGCATCATTCAGATATCATTTTGTTCCGGCGGCGATCCTGGGCACCATAAGAATGATCATAGTAGCGGAGCCGCTTGATCTTTCTTATAGGCGGCGGGAGGGGACATCCACCCTCCCACTGCCATCTGGTGCTTCTCCGGGCTCACCTGTGCCATCGGGGGCCCGGAGAAAGGATCGCCATGCGCCGGATAGGGAGCATAGAGATGACTGGTGACCAGATGTTCACCAGTCATCTCTATGACTGTCGGATGCCCGAGCACGATGTGATGACGTCACACCAGGGTAACCGTAAGTAAACAAAGCCGCAATTGCGGCTAGTAAGCATTAGATCTGTGAATTTTTTTTCACGATCTAATGCTTTCCAGCCTGGAGGAGAGATGCGGGGTCTTATTGAAAACGCCCCTGTCCCCGGTAGCTTGCGCGTAGAAGCGAACGCACATGTAAGTCCCGCCCATGTTTGTAAACGTTGTTCAAACCACACATGTGAGGTATCGCTGCGTGCATTAGAGCGTGTGCAACAATGCTAGCACTAGACCTCCTCTGTAACTCTAAACTAGTGACCTGTACAATTTTTCAAAGCGTCGCCTATGGAGATTTTTAAGTAACGAAAATTGGCGCCATTCCATGAGTGTGCGCAATTTTAAAGCATGACATGTTAGGTATCTATTTTCTCGGCGTAACATAATCTTTCATATTTTATATAAAAATTGGGCTAACTTTACTGTTTTGTTATTTTTTAATTCATGAAACCATTTTCTTTCCAAAAAAAGGGCGTTTGAAAAATGATTGCGCAAATATCGTGCAAGATAAAAAGTTGCAATGACCGCCATTTTATTCCCTAGCGTGTCTGCTAAAAAAACATATATAATGTTTGGGGGTTCTGAGTAATTTTCTAGCAAAAGAATGATGATTTGTACATGTAGGAGAGAAGTGCCAGAATAGGCCCGCTATGGAGGTGGGTATAAAAGCCCTGTATTGAAGTGGTTAAGGACCTTGCCCCTTTTTGCGATTCGGCACTGCGTTGCATTAACTGACAATTCCGCGGTCGTGCGACATGGCTCCCAAACAAAATTGGCGTCCTTTTTTTCCCACTAATAGAGCTTTCTTTTGGTGGTATTTGATCACCTCTGCGGTTTTTATTTTTTGCACTATAAACAAAAATAGAGCGACAATTTTGAAAAAAATGCAATATTTTTTACTTTTTTCTATAATAAATATCCCCCCAAAAAGATATAAAAAAAATATTTTTCCTCAGTTTAGGTCGATACATATTCTTTTACCTATTTTTGTTAAAAAAATCGCAATAAGTGTTTATCGATTGGTTTGCGCAAAATTTATAGCGTTTACAAAATGGGGGATATAGTTTTATGGCATTTTTATTAATATTTTTTTTTTTACTACTAATGCCAACGATCAGCAATTTTTTTCGTGACTGCGACATTATGGAGGACACTTCGGACAATTTTGACACATTTTTGGGACCATTGTCATTTTCACAGCAGAAAGTGCACTGATTACTGTGAAAATGACAATGCAGTTTGGGAGTTAACCACTAGGGGGCGCTGTAGGGGTTAAGTGTAACCTCACGTGTGCTTATAACTGTAGGGGGGGCGGGGCTGGACGTGTGACGTCACTGATCGCCTTTCCCTAAATCAGGGAACAGGCGATCACTAACATTGCCACAGTGAAGAACGGGGAAGGTTTGTTTACACTCACCTCTCCCCGTTCTTCAGCTCCTGTGACCGATCGCGGGACACAGGCGGCGATCGGGTCCATGGGTCCTGTGGGCGCGGTCACGGAGCTTCGGGGCGGCGCGTGCGTGCAATCCACAGCTGGGCTCTTAAAGGGGGACGTATATATACGTCCATGTGCCCAGCTGTGCCATTCTGCCGACGTATATCATCATGCGGCGGTCCTTAAGTGGTTAAGAACCAAAACATTGCAGGCAGTGGGCTTTTTGGGAATGAGCACTACACATACATATAAGGAACCTTTTTTAAATTTTTTGTTCGCTTGTGTCTTTTTATTACTCCTCGGAGATTGCTGTCTTGCAGATTTCTTAACATATTGTTAAAACCTTTGTATTCCACTGCCGCTTGGACCCTACCCAAATCTTGTTTTGAAAATGTAACTGTTAGTGCAAATAGAAAAAATGATTACAGACCGTATTCAACCTTGTTGGAAAATATCCTGACAGTTTGAAGTTACTTTATGTCTGGTGTATTACCTTTCTCCCGTATGTACAGCTTAATGGCCCTCAGGTAAAAAAAGCTTTTATTCTTGTTCTAAAAAAAAATAAAAAATAGAAAAATATGCCATACTGTAAATACAATTTTTGTTTCAGTATACAGAATTCCAAACTGTCCATCAGATATTGTGTGATAGCAGAAGGTCAAATAGCTCCTCTTAGTCAAACAGCTTCTCCTGATACCATTCTGTCATCCCTTTCGTACCTGATGGACAGTTTGCAATTCTATAGCCGTATTTTACCCTCCATGTCCCATCGACCCATCACACCTCAACTGTAGACATGTGCACTGCCGAAAAAATGTGTTTGTTTTTTGTTTTCATTTTTCCAGTCATTCGTTATGATTTAAATTCTTAAATTCGTAAATTCTTAAATTCGAAAATTTGAATATTCGTAAATTCTTATTTTCGTAAATTAGAAAATTAGAAAATTTGTAAATTCTTAAATTCGTAATTTTGTAAATTAGAAAATTTGAAAAATTTTAAATTCGTAATTTCGCAAATTAGAAAATTCAAAAATGCTTAAATTTGTAAATTAGTAAAGTCGTAATTTTGTAAATTCGTAATTTTGTAAATTCGTCAATTCGCCAATTCGTAAATTCAGAAAACCGAAAATAAGAACCAAAATGCGAAAATTAAAAAGAATGGAAATCCGGAAATTCTAAATAATAACTAACTAATAATAACTAACCTATTAAATTATAGGTGTTGGAACTTTCTTTCAAATGGCTGTTAGTGATCGCCACAAATACAAATTTTTCAGAAGTTATTATCCAAAATAACGAATGCCGCATCTAAACAAATGTAACGGAACTAATTAATACCAAAAATAATAATAAAACTTTTTTTATTATGATTATTGTTTATTATTATTACTTTGTTACTTTCCATTTGTTTAGCTACGGCATTCGTTATTTCGGATAATTCATAACTTCGGTTAAATTTGTATTTGTTACGTTCACTAACAGCCACATTTAAAAGGAAATTTCAATGCCTAAAAATGTAATAGTTATTATTAGTTATTATTTCAGATTTTTTAATTTTTTAATTTTCCTTCTTATTTTCAGGTTTTTGGATTTCCGAATTTCTTGTTCTAAAAAAAAAAAAAAGTAGAAAATATGCCATACCGTAAATACAATTTTTGTTTCAGTATACAGAATTCCAAACTGACCATCTGATATTGTCTGATAGCAGAAGGTCAAATAGCTCCTCTCATTCAAACAGCTTCTCCTGATACCGTTCTGTCATCACTTTCGTACCTGATGGACAGTTTGTGATTCTTTAGCCGTATTTTACCCTCCATGTCCCATCGACCCATCACACCTCAATTTTAGACATGTGCACTGCCGAAAAATGTGTTCTTTTTCGTTTCATTCGTTTTTTTTTTTTTTTTTTTAGTTTTTCCAGTCATTGGTTATGATTTCAATTGTTAAATTCGTAAATTCTTAAATTCGTAAATTCGTAATTTCGAAAATTAGAAAGTTAGAAAATTCAAAAATGCTTAAATTTGTAAGTTAGTAACTTAGTAAAATCTTAATTTTGTAAATTCGTAATTTTGTAAATTCGTAATTTTGTAAATTCTTAATTTTGTAAATTCGTCAATTCGAAAATTCGCCAATTTGTAAATTCAGAAAACCGAAAATAAGAACCAAAATGCGGAAATTCAAAAGAACAAAGGGCCAGATCCTCAAAAGGGATACGCAGGCGTATCTACTGATACGCCATCGTATCCCTGTTTCTATCTATGCGACTGATTCACAGAATCAGTTACGCATAGATATTCCTAAGATCCGGCAGCTGTAATAGTTTTACACTGTCTTTGGATCTTAGGATGCAGTACCTCGGCCGCCGCTGGGGGCATTTCTCGTCGAAATTCCGCGTCGGGTATGCAAATTAGCACTTTTGTAGATCTACGAAGCGGTTTCCCTTCGTGAAGTCTCCGTAAGTTGTTAGTTTGCAAACGCAAAATTAGGGCTACTTTTACAAAGTGTAAAGTTAGTACATCATGTAAAAGTAGACCCTTCTTTCCCGCGACGCTGTCAAATTTTTTTTAAAACATTTTTTTTTCCTGCCGCATCTCTTTTTTTCCCAACGCAAGTTTTTTTACCCGGCGCGATTCACAAAACTCGGCGCAACGTAACTTCGCGCAAAGCACGGGCACGCCTTGCGCCGGACGGATTTAAGTTACACCGCTGAAAATTTCTAGGTAAGTGCTTTGTGGATCGGGCACTTAGGTAGAAATTTTGGGGCGGTGTAACTTAAATCCCAAAAATTAAGTTGCGCCCGCTGTACGTGGATCTGGCCCAAAAATTCTAAATAATTACTAACTAATAATACCTAACTATTAAATTATAGGTGTTGGAATTTCCTTTCAAATTTGCCTGTTAGTGATCGTAACAAATACAAATTTTTCAGAAGTTATGAATTATCCAAAATAACGAATACCACATCTAAACGAATGGAAGGGAACAAATGAATACCAAATAATAATAATACAACGTTTTTATTATGATTATTGTTTATTATTATTAATTTGTTACTTTCCATTCGTTTAGATATGGCATTCGTTATTTCGGATAATTCGTAACTTTGGTTAAATTTGTATTTGTTTCAAATTTAACAGCCAAATTTGAAAGGTTATTATTTCAGATTTTTCAATTTTCGGATTTTCGTTCTTATTTTCGTTCTTTTGAAATTTTAGAATATTCAAATTCCCGAATTTACAAATTTACGAATTTTCGAATGTTAGAATATTCGTAAAATTGGGTTTTAGTTACATCGAATGTTTCCAAATTAAAAAATGTGTTGAAATTTGTTAAAAAAAACGTATTCAGAATGAAACGAATTGCACGTCTACTCAACTTACCTCTACGAATATCAGGCTAAGATGTCCTTCTGGGAAAGTCAATGTCAGCTTTGCATGGTTGGCACCACAACTCCCATTTGCCTTTGTAATTGGAGGTGGAGGGATTATGACCTGAAGAATACAAGGATCAGAGGAAATATAAAGTAAGTATAAAAAGAAATTCACTGATTTGTAGCAAAATTACACCTAAGCCAATGGAACTGTAGAGGAATCTTCTATTGACAGATCCTCCTCCCAGAATCATGATACCCCCCATCTACAGTCTGTGCTCTGTGTATATCATGATCAGTCGGTATACAGAGTGATCAAAAAAACTCATCCAGACAGGGGGCCTGGGCGTCTCTCTAGGAGGGGCGCCTGTAGGCACAATTGGCAAATCCGGCCCTGCATGCAGTTGTAAGATTTAATGTCCACGTCCCAATGCCCTGGCAACCCTGTAAATCCTACAGATGTTGGTCTGGTAATTTTTTGTTTTGATGGAATAATCTGCATGGCTATATTTGACCTTGTTCGTTGGCATTGACTATTAAGCCTGTACAACGTCTCAGTTATGCCCAGAATTTCTGCCAAGTTGCTGATATAAGAGCAGTCACGGCTGGTGGGGCGGTAAACAAACCACCCGACACCTTGTTAGTTTGGTCAGTCAAACACCCCCTGGTTGCTTGGTGAACAAACCCCCCATGCTCACCTGTCTGCCTATCAGCCCTGCACTTACCCCATCCAGGTCACGGGCAGCTTCGGTGGCTTCCCCCTGCGTCTCCTCCTCTGCGCCTCCTCCCCTGCTCCCTGCCAATATGGTCACTTCTCCTCTCGGCCAATCGGGTCGTAAGACCCGCTTCCTGATTGGCCCAGGAGGAGAAAGAGGAAGACAATAGCGAATATTAGACATGTGCAATTTGTTTAGTTCCGAATTAGTTGTTTAACGATTTTTAACAAATTAGTTAATTCCAAAATTTCCAAATATTTCAATTTCCGAATTCTTAGATTTCCGAAATTTTGACTTTCCGAATTTTTTAAATTTCCGAGCTTTTCTGATTTTTCGGAATTTCGGAAATTCAGAATTTCGAAATATCGGAAATTCTAAATTTTGTAAATTCTAAATTTTGGAAAGTGGAATTTCAAAATATTAAAATTTCGGAAATTTGTAAATTAGAAAATTTGAAATTAGGAAACTCAAAATTTCGAATATACGAAAACTCGAAATTCTAAAATTGGAGATTAGAAAATCAAAAATTTGAAAATTCCACATTCCATAATTCCAAAATCCAAAAATTAGAAATTTGGAAATTTGAAAATCGAACATTCTAAAATTTGAAAATTCAGAAATTAGAAAATTGTAACATTTTGATTTCAACATTTTCGAATTTTCAAATTTCCGAATTTGTGAATTTATGTGCTTTGAATTTACGAAAAATGCAAAAAAAACAATATAACGAAAACAAAAACATTTTCGGCAGTGCACATGTCTAGTGAATATTCATTTGCTATTGTCACACAACTGGGTGGGCTCAGGTAGCAGTGCTCTGCGTCACAAACCCACCATTTTTTTGAAGCCTATTGGAGCCTCAAAAAAAAACATTGAAATCCATGCGTCCAGCGCCTTGCATGTAGATTAGTGGCCGGGTGCGCTCTTAATGGATGGGCCGCCACTGTAGAAGAGCACACTTACATTTACAACCTTGGGGAAATTGAACATTATCATGAAGATCGCTTTTATTTTCAGACAGATGCCTGATGTGCCAGTCAGGATGTATTCAGTTGGGGAGGGCGGAGAAGAAGGTTCTAGTCTGGTATGATTGGTGTGTAGCACAGTTGTACGATGTGTAGTGTGACATTTGCTAGTTTCTTTCCGACAATCACCACACTCCATGGCTGTTATATTCTGCATATTAGTCGGCCTTGGTGTGACAGCTTGATTGTCACCGACACAGTCTGTAATAAAAAATTATATGGAGGCAGTCAAGTGACATCACAACATAAGCTACGGCCTAAATTAAATACCAAATAACACAATAGACTTTTTGTCATGCATAATAAACAATGACTTTGTTCCAACTCCCAGAAAATGTCCAATGTAAATA
This sequence comes from Rana temporaria, assembly GCF_905171775.1. Classification (NCBI taxonomy): domain Eukaryota; kingdom Metazoa; phylum Chordata; class Amphibia; order Anura; family Ranidae; genus Rana; species Rana temporaria. The sequence continues at coordinate 472,435,410 of NC_053491.1, read as the reverse complement.
AAATTATCCCAGCAGAAGAAATGTTCTTTGACTGGAATAAAAAAAAATGTAGGCTCACAAATTTCAATAATGGAAATAGGGCCAAAATAATTATGTTTTTCACCATACAAGTGTAGCCCTCTGGTCCTAAACTGGGGCTATAATCAAAATTTCGTTTTTGGCTGGGCTGTAGACAGATCGGACTGATTGTACAGTTTATCTGATGTTTCCCTAATCTCAATTGGGTTGTACATTTCTCACTGTCGCCAGTAGGTGTCTCTAGCACCACAGGCCAGTATGAGATAGTACAACTAGGTTGAGTTGTAGCTAGCCAGCCCAGTAAGAGGTTCTTGGCCACTGGTGCATTCTGGGAGAGGAGATATATATATATATATATATATGGGTGGGGCCATGTGCTTACTCTCTCTTACCTCAGGCCCTCCTGGCCTGGGGACTTGCTGCTGAAGTGAGCTCTGCAAGTAGGCCCAGAAGCCTGTCTGGGGCTTACTAATCCTAAGGCTTACTAATCCTAAAGTGGTCCTTAGGCTGTCCTGCCCAAGGTAGAAGACTCCTAGCCAAGTTGAGAAGATCCAGGGGAGAACCCTTGCTGTAGAGAGCCAGGATAAGGCTGGTCTCTCAGGAGGGCCTGGTGACTCATTCGGAGGACGCACCTACATCTAAATCTTGTTCTACATTTGATAACATGTTTGCAGTATCGCCGGGTCGGCCTAAAGGTTCTGGAACTGTGAAGCTATAATTTTTCTGGATCCAAGGAGTCTGTAAGTGATCTGCTACTGGTATCTGTGACCCCCTAACCCTCTCTCCTTCTTTCAAGTTCTGCATTAAAGCTTTGAAAATATCAAAAGTGATTGTCGCACAATTTCTGTTCCAAACTCTCCATTATAGCCATGGACTCAGCCCTGGGGTAAAAGCCAGCTCGCCCCATGTGTCTGGAGGTTACACCCTGCCTTCAGTAGACCCAGGGGGCGCTACACAGGCATGAAACATGCATCAAGGTCACACTTAAAGTCTATCTAAACCTCAGAGGACAGCATCGCTAATCCAGACAAGCGGACCGACTTGCGCTCCAGAGCTTCTGGGTACACCTGCACTCCAGTCCACCGTTAGTTGCAGCGCAGCATGGCAGGGCCATTTCACCGGACAGAGACAGGAGGGATTCCGGCTGGAGCCCTTAATGTGACTGGATCCATAGTGGTGAGTGGGCACAGCCCATCCAGATAGAGATAACAGTATTGCTGAGTGGTTTTCTACAGACTGGCTGGTGAGACTTGTAGTTCCACGAATGTGAATCTACTTCTTCAAAGGCCTCATACAGCAGGTGCTTGGGGCCTATTCTTCAAAACTGTGCTGTAAAGTCAGTACTGTATTCAACTCATTAACATAATTAACCACTTCAGCCTGGACCATTTGGCAGGCCAAAGACCGGGCCATATTTGCAATTCGGCGCTGCATCGTTTTAAGTGACAATTGTGCGGTCGTGCGGCGTGGCTCCCAAACAAAATTCACGTCCTTTTTTTCCCGACAAATAGAGCTTTCTTTTGGTGGTATTTGATCACCTCTGCGGTTTTTATTTTTTGCGCTATAAACAAAAATAGAGCGACAATTAAAAAAAAAGCAATACTTTTTACTTTTTGCTATAATAAATGTCCCCAAAAAATATGTAAAGAAACATTTTTTATCCCTCAGTTTACGCTGATACATATTCTTCTACATATTTTTGGTAAAAAAAAATCACAATAAGCGTTTATTGATTGGTTTGCGCAAAAGTTATAGCGTCTACAAAATAGGGGATCGTTTTATGGCATTTTTATTAATATTTTTTTTTTACTAGCAATGGTGGCGATCAGCGATTTTTATCGTGACTGCGACATTATGGCGGGCACATCGGACACTTTTGACACCATTTTGGGACCATTGTAATTTTTACAGCGATCGGTGCTATAAAAATGCACCGTTACTGTAACAATGACACTGGCAGTGAAGGGGTTAACCTGTAGGGGCGCTGAAGGGGTTAAGTGCGACCTAGGGAGTGATTCTAACTGTTAGGGGGTGTGGCTTCCCATGACACATCACTGATTGCTGTTCCCGATGACATGTCACTAGGAAGAACGGGGAGATGTTGTGTTCAGCTCTGTGACCCGATCGCAGGACACCGGCGGACATCGAGTCCGCGGTTCCCGCGGGCGCGGTCATGGACTTGGACCTTGCTGGATGGTCATGGTCATGGACCTTGCTGGATTTTCAAACCAGCAAGGCAAAAGGCATAATAGGCTAGTATGCACCGCATACTAGCCGATTATGAAATACTTACCTCGGAACGAGGTGAACACCACTTACCTGGTGCACGCCGAGCAGGATGTCATCTTGCTCCGGCGTGTCTTCCGGGTATCGCCACTCCAGCGCTGTGATTGGCTGGAGCGGCGTGGATTCCCCCTTGCGCATGCGCCGCCCGCATTGCGAGGGGAATATCTCCTAAACCGTACAGGTTTAGGAGATATTCTTTATACCTACAGATAAGCCTTGTTATAGGCTTACCTGTAGGTAACAGTGAAAAAGTGGGTTTACAACCACTTTAAGTAATTATCAATCTATATCCACTGTAATGCAGCCCAAATTGCATATTACTTACTGGAGTCCCGCGATCGGTCACAGGAGCTGAAGAACGGGGAGAGGTGTGTATAAACACACCTTCCCCGTTCTTCACATTGGCGCTGTCATTGATCGTCTGTTCCCTGATATAGGGAAAGTCGATCAATGACATCACACGTCCAGCCCTGCCCCCCTACAGTTAGAAACACATATGAGGTCACACTTAACCCCTTCAGCGCCCCCTAGTGGTTAACTCCCAAACTGCAATTGTCATTTTCACAGTAAACAATGCATTTTTATAGCACTTTTTGCTGTGAAAATGACAATGGTCCCAAAAATGTGTCAAAATTGTCCGATGTGTCCGCCATAATGTCACAGTCACGAAAAAAATCGCTGATCACCGCCATTAGTAGTAAAAAAAAAATATTAATAAAAATGCAATAAATCTATCCCCTATTTTGTAAACGCTATAAATTTTGCGCAAACCAATCGATAAACGCTTATTGCGATTTTTTTTAACAAAAATAGGTAGAAGTATACGTATCAGCCTAAACTGAGGGAAAAAAACGTTTTTTTTATATCTTTTTTGGGGATATTTATTATAGCAAAAAGTAAAAAATATAGATTTTTTTTCAAAATTGTCGCTCTATTTTTGTTTATAGCGCAAACAATAAAAACCGCAGAGGTGATCAAATACCACCAAAAGAAAGCCCTATTTGTGGGAAAAAAAGGATGCAAATTTTGTTTGGGAGCCACGTCGCACAACTGCGCAATTGTCAGTTAAAGCGATGCAGTGCCGAAATCGCAAAAAGGGGCCTGGTCCTTTACCTGCATATTGGTCCGGGTCTTAAGTGGTTAAAGAGGAATATACATGTGATAACACTTCTTCACTCATCATTTCATCTTTGCTCTTCAGTTCTTTGTCTTTTACCTACCTGGATTACAAATTACACTGCAGTATAAACAACAGGCTAGCTGAAGATATCCGGAATTGAAAGAACATTTATCATTTTCCTTCTTGTTATGCTTCACTGCTCTGAATTCTAATGCTAAATCATTAAACTACAACCTAGGGGGAGCCATTCTGTGGGATATTAACCAATTTACATCATGGTTAACGTACGTACACTGTTTGCTGGTCTGTGTGAGGCCTCAGAGGAAGGTATCCAATACACGTGTTAAAGGTGTTGGATATTTGTCTCTCTATGTACCTGTTCACCTACATCTTGTAGAGGTTTCAAGGTACACACCTTTGTATATCAGTGTCAAGTGATATTTTCTGTGAAACATAAGTTGTGTTTTACTCATACCATTTCTTTATCTCAGTAAACATGTCTGAGTGGTTCAGTGATACAGTGTGAGTTTCTCATTACTAACACAGAATTTCAGAATGGAACCCAAGATGTCAGAGATAAGAGAGGATTTGCAGAGTCGAGGTAACCAGTGGGGTATAGAGTCTATCAGCAGCCCCCATGGGGGTACCGCTACATAATCAAAAAATAAACACAAGAAAAAAACTTGATGGCACATACAGTATCTGAAAATTCTGGTGATACTGGGCCAGAATCTCGTAGAAACGGCGTTGGCGTAGTGTAATCCATTTACACCACGCCACCGCAACTTACTGGAGCAAGTGCCGTATTCTCCAAGCACTTGCTCCGTAATTTGCGGCGGCGGCGTGTAAATGGCCCGGCGTATGGCCGCGTAATTCAAAGGGGGCGGCTTGTATTCAAATTAAGCGCGCCCCGTGCCGATTGAACTGCGCATGCACCGGGCTGAAAAATAGCCCAGTGCGCATGCTCCAGCTCACGACGGAAAACGTCAATGACGCCGACGTGAGCGTCATTGATGTAAAGTCGTATTCAAGAACGACTTAGTAAAACGACGTAACCGACGGAAAAAGACGACGTGGACCCGACGCCATACTTAACATGGCATACGGCGGACTGGCGTAAGGTTACCCCTCATATAGCAGGGGTAACCTTACGCTTACAGAAACGGCGTAAACGACGACGACGCGGCACAAATTCGTTCGGGAATCGGCGTATCAGGCTTATTTGCATAGTCAAATGAGACCTAAACGTAAACGCCACCTAGCGGTCAACGTTGTATTGCATTTAGGATCCGATGGTGTAAGTGACTTACACCAGTCGGATCCTAGCCTAATTCCCGCGTATCTTGTTTTGTGAATACAAAACAATGATACGCCGGCGGGAATTTCGAATTACGCCGGTGTATCTGTAGATACACCGGCGTAACTCTTTTGAGAATCTGACCCACTGTCTGCACTACTTAAGGTAGTTTGTTAAATCCTACAATGCAAGTGTTAATATTGTGATCTTAGTGTCACTTACTTCTTCTGAAATTGCCCCCTTTCAGTTTGAAGGCCTGGGCTTTGACATCCAGGAGCACAACGTTCACATCGGGCATAAGCTCCAAGTTCACCTCTTTACAGGAAATACAACGTCCAAGGGGAGTAGCCAAGGCTTTTAAAGGCCTAAAAACCCTGAAGCCGATCACTGTAAAGCAAAAAGAAATAGTTTAGAACTGTGCATGACTGCCCAGTGTAGGAAGACAATGATGTGTGGTTGGGGGGATGGTATATATAGAAAGCAAGGTTGGACATGGCTAGAGCTGGTATATAAAGTGAATGATGCTATATCTGCCTAGACTAATATACAAGGAAGCACAGCTGAGGCTATTACCCAATGAAACAAGGAAAAACACGAGTAGGGCCAACAAGGAAAATTGTCTTTATTCTGATAGATCAGTGCTTGATCTCAGCTAAGGTCATTACACCCAAAACCATAACCGATAATTGTCAAGGCATTTGAAGATAGAAGAGGTGAACAAGACTACAGGGTGGGCCATTTATATGGATCCACCCGGGTGTGCCATTTATATGGATCCACCCGGGTGTGCCATTTATATGGATACACCTTAATAAAATGGGAATGGTTGGTGATATTAACTTCCTGTTTGTGGCACATTAGTATATGTAAGGGGGGAAACTTTTCAAGATGGGTGGTGACCATGGCGGCCATTTTGAAGTTGGCCATTTTGAATCCAACTTTTGTTTTTGGTGTATGCATATAAATGGCCCACCTTGTAGATCTAGTACATAAAAAAGGTCTCCATGACTTAGCCCCTTGGGTGGGATGAAACGCGTCGGTCATGGTCTGCAGTCTGGGCTGAGACTATTCTAACTTCTCATACAAGGGTTTTGTGAGATGTGCGGCACTTGGGACTTAATTTTTTTTCCTTATCGGTACACAAGAAAATGGTCATAGTTTGCTGTCTTTAGAACCAGCCTGTAGGATCAGTCTGCTGTTTCTCAATAGGAATGAGCCAAACATACCTGGGCTCAGTTTGCAAAGGTTCAGCCCATTATATCAAAAGCTACTGAATCCAAACCTTACTGAAATCAATATAAAAGAAGGCAAAAAATGAAAAATGGGCTTCAATACTTGTGATGGCCACTACAAGTATTTTGTTATGCTTTTCAGACTCTCACTGCTGTATTCTAAAAACGTGTTATCAATGGCTTTAGAGATCTCGTGCTGGATTCAGAAAGATGAGCGGATCTTTCTGCGGGCGTAGCGTATCTCAGATACGTTACGCCGCCGTAAATTTGGGCGCAAGTTCCGTATTCAGAAAGAACTTGCGCCCTAAGTTACGGCGGTGTAACGTATGTGGGCCGGCGTAAGCCGCCTAATTCAAATGGGGATGTTGTGGGCGTGTTTTATTTAAATTTAAGATGACTCCGCGTATCTTACGTTTTTTGTGAACGGCGCATGCGCCGTTCGTGAAAAAATCCCAGTGCGCATGCTCGAAATTACACAAGTCGTCATTGCTTTAGACGTGAACATAACTTACGTACAGCCCTATTCGCGAACGACTTACGCAAACGACGTAACAATTTCAAAACTCGGCGCGGGAACGACGTCCATACTTAACATTAGCTACGCCTCATATAGCAGGGGTAACTTTACGCTTAAAAAAGCCTAACATAAACGACGTAAAAAAAATGCGTACGTTTCTAAATCGGCGTAAATACCTAATTAGCATATTCCTTGCGTAACTATACGAAAGCGCCACCTAGCGGCCAGCGTAAATATGCAGCCTAAGATACGACGGTGTAAGACACTTACGCCGGTCGGATCTTAGGGAAATCTACAGTATGCATAACTGATTCTCTGAATCAGGCGCATAGATACGACGGCCCGCACTCAGAGATACGACGGCGTATTCGTTTCTGAATCTAGCCCCTCCTTTATATCTTTGTTGTGATTTATTAAGGAAGCATACTAACCTTCTTTACAGATTTTGCCTATCACTGTGAGAAAATGTAATACAGTGAGCAGGGCTGGGACAAGGGGTTGTCGGGAGTGGCGGCTGCCCTGGGCGCAATGGTTTACTGGGGGTGCCTTCCTTCTGTTGCAAGGTTGACAGGAGTAGTGACAGCGGCAGTGATTTTGACAAGCAAGTGACTGCTGGGTGTAGGATCCCCTAACCTTGCACATTATGAGTGGTGACGGGTGAAGGGGAGCGCAGTTTGGAATTTTCGCTCTGGGTACCGGATGGCCTTATCCAAGCACTACTTGCGAGAGAGTGGCCTTTACACTAATATTGAAAAATGCCTTTTTGCACTTTGAGTTATTTAGTCTCAGTGCAGGGTTTATTCATGGACCCCGTCAAAGTTCCACAATCCTTACCTGGTCTGAAAAGTCACCCAAAGGGCCCTGGGCTTTATTCATTTTCATTGGCAGTCCATCAAGGGTTACCCCATCTTTATAAATCCCATCACCACCCTGACCAGGAATGGAAATATTTCAGAAATTTGACAGCAGATTTGGGATTTGGTGTGGATTTTAGGGGGGACCCATGCAAAAAGAACTTAAAAAAAAAGTGACTGGGTTTCCCCCATAAGTAATACCCGATGGATCTGGTATGGATTTTGAGGAGGAATACAGCACAGAAAACAAACATAATATGACAGGGGGTCCTCCCCAAAATATATACCGCATATTCTCGAGTATAAGCCGACCCGAATATAAGCTGAGGCACCTAATTTCACCACAAAAAAAATGGGAAAACGTATTGACTCAAATATAAGCCTAAGGTGTCCATCTGCATGCCTCATTGTGCCTCACTTTGCTTTACTGTGTCCATGTGCATGCCTCACTGTGCCCATGCTTCACTGTGTCCATGACTAGACTTACGTTTAACATGGGAGTATATAGAAGGGGTGTCCAGCTTTGAAAAATCAGTGCTCCCCGGCCATAGGTCCCCCAAACAGCAAACTTTACACACTTAGATGAGAGCTGGGGCTACATGTGTGCCAAATTTTGTGTCCAGAGGACCTACAGGCGGCCGGTACCTAGTCCCTAAAATTACCAGAGAAATTAAACTTTAACATAGGAGTCTATGGAAGGGGTACCCGAATTTGAAAAATCGGTGCTTCCCTGCCATAGGTCCTCTGGACAACAAACTTATATATAGCCCCACTTATAAAGGAAGAGTGGGACTATATGTGTGCCAAGTTTGGGGTCCAGGGGATCTACGGCCGGCCAGTACCGGGTCCACAAAGTCCAGGAGATCAGGCGTAAAAAGGTGACTTGAGTATAAGCCGAGGGGGGAATTTTCAGCACAAAAAAAATGTGCTGAAAAACTTGGCTTATACTCGAGTATATATGGTACCAGATACATCAACAAGTCATCAACAAGTCAAGACAGTGTTTATATGCTTGCGAGAGAGTGGCCTTTACACTAATATTGAAAAATATCTCTTTGTGCTCACAGACGTTTTCTTTCTGAGTTATTTGGTCCCAGCACAGGGTTTATGCATGGACCCAGTCAAAGTTCCACAATACTAAACTGGCCTGAGTACTATACACATGACCGTTTTTAATGTAATGTTCGAGCAAAGCGCGGTGACGTACAACACGTACGACGGCACTATAAAGGGGAAGTTCCATTCGGATGGCGCCACCCTTTGTGCTGCTTTTGCTGATTTCGTGTTAGTAAACTTTTGGTGAGAGACGATTCGCACTTTTCAGTCTTCATGCTTTTCAGTCTGTTACAGCGTGATGTGCTATCTCCATTAGAAACGCTAGTTTTACCAGAACGAGCGCTCCCGTCTCATACTTTATTCTGAGCATGCACGTTTTTTCCCCGTCGTTAAAGCCTACACACGACCGTTTTTCACGACGAGAAAAATTAGAGCATGTTCTAAATTTTTAATGCCCATTTTTCACGTCGAGAAAAATGCTCTGGAGCCTACACACGATCGTTTTTAATGACCAATTTAAAAAATATAATTTTTCTCGTCATGAAAAACGGTCGTGTGTACGCGGCATAAGTGTTTCTGATAGGCAAATGCAGTTTTTGGAAGGCACTCTGTCATCTTCCGAAAACATATCTGGATTTTTCTTCATTGCACCACCCACAAAGTAATGGCCAAATAGCAAGAGTTAACCACATTTTGGAGCCACGGTATCTCTTCAGCCCAGCAGAAAAACTGGATCACAGATCACCTCCCTTGGGCAGAGTTCACCCAAACATTCATAGTTTTTCTACATTGGCTCCTGTGTTTACCCTAGAATTTCCTCTTTGGTATCGCTGTCTTCTGAAGTTTTTGCAGAGTCTTCTGCTAGAATCAAACTACAACAGCTTTGGGGGGTTGTTCCCTGAACTATTCAGTAAACTTCAGCTTGTTACAAGAAATGGGCATAGGGTGTCTCCACAAATTTTTCCTAGAGATAAGTTTTGACTTTTTACCAAGCACATCTGTTTGAAGATGCCTAAGGCCTCGTACACACAATCGGTTAACCAGAGGACAACGGTCTGATGGACCGTTTTCATCGGTCAAAACCGATCGTGTGTGGGCCCCATAGGTTATTTAACCATTGGTTAAAAAAAAGCCAACTTGCTTTAAATTTAACCGATGGATTACTAACCGATAGGTCAAAACCGATCATTAGTAGGCACAACCATCGGTTAAAAATCCACGCATTATCAGAATCATGTCAACGCATGCTTGGAAGCATTGAACTTCGTTTTTTTCAGCACGTCGTTGTGTTTTACGTCACCGCTTTCTGACACGATCGGTTATTTAACCGATGGTGTGTGGGCGCGACGGACCATCAGTCAGCTTCATTGGTTAACCGATGACAACGGTCTCATCGGATGGACTGATCGTGTGCTTAAGTTTGCTCCTTGTTTTATTGGTCCTTTCACAGTGTGGGTCCAAATTACCCCAATTACCTACAAACCAGTGGCGGCTGGTGAAATTTTAGGATGGGGGGGGCGCAAAACCCCGCCCTTCCACATTTGGTCCCTCCTACTTCTCATAAGCCACACCCCTTATAGAATCCACCGCTCCGTCCCCTGTATTCCACTTGCTTCCACTCAATGTCAGGAGTATACAGCTCAGCGTCACAGCACAGAGTATACAGCCCCAGCATCACAAATCATGGTATATAGCGCAGCCTTACAGATCGGTGCAAACAAACTAAAATATGACACTGTTAGTAATGAAGGACTCAAAATGGGCAGGAGATTACTAGAGACTGCGGACATACTGCACAAGATTACCAGAGACTGCGGACATATTGCACGAGATTATCAGAAACTGCGGACATACTGCAGGAGATTACCAGAGACTGCGGACATACTGCAGGAGATTATCAGAAACTGCGGACATACTGCAGGAGATTACCAGAGACTGCGGACATACTGCAGGAGATTACCAGAGACTGCGGACATACTGCAGGAGATTATCAGAAACTGCGGACATACTGCAGGAGATTACCAGAGACTGCGGACATACTGCAGGAGATTACCAGAGACTGCAGACATACTGCAAAAGATTACCAGAGACTGAGGACATACTGCAGGAGATTACCAGAGACTGCAGACATACTGCAAAAGATTACCAGAGACTGCCGACATACTGCAGGAGATTACCAGAGACTGCGGACATACTGCAGGAGATTACCAGAGACTGCGGACATACTGCAGAAGATTACCAGAGACTGCGGACATACTGCAGGAGATTACCAGAGACTGCGGACATACTGCAGAAGATTACCAGAGACTGCGGACATACTGCAGGAGATTACCAGAGACTGCGGACATACTGCAGAAGATTACCAGAGACTGCGGACATACTGCACAAGATTACCAGAGACTGCAGGCATTACTTGTGAGTCAAACGTTGCATGACAAGTCTTACCCCATGATTTCCAATGAGAACCGTTCATATCTGTGCGACTTCAAAGTAGTCCCTGCATTACTTTGGTCCCGCTTTGATGCAACTTGAGGTCCATAGACCTCTAGAATACACAGGCATTGCTTTAAATCGCATCAAAATTGCAGTAGAATTGTGCAACTTTCAGACTGCATTAGCCTGAAAGTCGCAAGATTCTGCCACAATTTTTTGGTGCGATTTTGCAGCGACTTGAAGCAATGCCTGTGTATTCTGGAGGTCTAACAGTTCTCATTGTAAATCATCGGGACCAACTTACCCTGCAACTTTCCAGTCCCAAGTCGCAGGACAATTTGCAAGCGGGGGGTGGTGTGGTGTTGACGGCCGATATTTTCCCTTTTTTTTTAAATAAGCGGTGGGTGGGAGGGGGGGGGACCGCCGAATATTTACATAAAAACTTCTTAAAAACTTCTTTCAATAAGCGGGGGGGGGGTGGTGCGGCCGCTGAATAAAAAAAAAAGGGTTGAATAAGCGGGGGGGGGGGTGGATACTGTCACCGAGGCATAGTAAGCAAGCTGGTGTTGTGTTGTGTGGGGTGTTGTTCCATACAACATCATGGCAGGCAGGCAGGCATAGCTCAGCTTACCTGTTCCTCGGTCGGGCACACGGAGCTCCAGCAGTCCCGAAGTCACTTCCGGTTTTTCGGAACGAGCACAGAGACGAGCGGGTGCACACTGAAAGTGTGTGCACCCGCTCGGCGAAAACAATACTGTCCATCGCGCCGGAAGCAAGTGGCGCGATGGAGAACGCCACAATGCCATATTTTGGCTTCCAATGTAGCGCCGCGTCTGCAATCCCGTGATTGCACAGACGTGGCGCTACTCTTTCAGCACTGTGCCCGGCGCCCGGCGCGCGGACACAGTGCACATATAAGGCCCTTTTTTGGATTTTTTTTTTTTTTTAAAGGGGCAGGTTTAAAAATTTTTTTTTTTTTTTTTTTTTTTTACTGACTGGGGGATGGGGGGCGGCGCCCGGGCGCCCCCTATGGACGGGCCGCCACTGCTACAAACTCTTTTATCTGTCTGTTATCAGGACCCAGGTCTGAACCTGCAACCTCTGCTGTGTCTGGTGATGTCTCTTCTTGCTGAGTCACCTGAAATGCTGGACAGCTCCCTGGACAATTCCTTGAATGATCCTGCATTGAACTGTGTTTGTCATTAAAAATTTGACTATTTGCTCCTCCCATGAACTTCCTATTGAAGCCATGCCTTTGCACTTCCTGTTTGCCAGATTATTGTGCTCTTCTTTAGCAAATGTGTCGCTCTTGTCACTCCTGTATCTCGACTACCACTCATTGCCAACCTTTGATTTGTTCCTTGACTACGCTTCTGCTTGATCCTAACCTGCAACTATTTGTTACGGACCTTTTGCTTGTTTACTGACTATGCTTCCATTTGATCCCTGCTATACCTGCTACCAGGCTCCCAGCTTGCTCACTTCCTGGTGGGGCGATCCTGAGCACCGTGACTTGGTACTAACATGCAGTAAAATCCATCTCCACCATCAGGCACTCTAATGAACACCAGTCAGTACCTAGGCACCTTAGGCGAGCCTGCCTCATCCGCCTCATCCGCCAGGGTGACCTGCTTGTATATTTAGCTGGTTGGTGGGAGTCTCAATACTGCTATAGCTTTTGGTCCCAGACCCTGACCGCTGACCGTGACATCTGTATTCCAAATAAATGTCATGTTTTGCTGTTAAAACATGTTGGCCTGGATTCTTAAAGCACTTACGCCGACGTATCTTTATATACGCCGTGTAAGTGCACAGATGCGCTGTCGTATCTATGCGCCTGATTCTTATTACAAGATACGCCTGAAATGTGGCTTCATCCGACCAACGTAAGTTTCCTACGCCGTCGGAGCCTGGGCGCATATTTACGCAGGCCGCAAGGGGCGCTTCCATTGATTTACGCGTTGAATATGCAAATGACCGAAATACGCCGATTCACGAACGTACTTGCCCCCGCCGCAGTAGTATACGCCGTTTACGTAAGGCGTACGTCCGGCGTAAAGTTATTCCACCTAAAGGAGGCACATTCCATGCAAAGGTATGGACGACAGAACAGCCGTCGAATTTTACGTTGTTTACTAGGACTACGTGAATAGGGCTGGGCGTAGCTTACGTCATGTCGTAGGCAGTGATTTGACGTATCTTATGGAGTATTTTAGACGTGATTCTGAGCATGCGCACTGGGATGCGTCCACGGTACGGTGCATGCGCCGTTCGTTCGGCCCCTCATTTGCATGGGGTCACGCTTCATTTTAATGTATCACGCCCACTTCCTTCCTAATTTGAATTAGGCGGGCTTACGCCGACCAATTTACGCTACGCCGGCACACCGTAGGGAGCAAGTGCTTTGTGAATGCTGTTCTTGCCTCTCTATGTTACGTCGGCGTAGTGCATTTGAGATGCGCTACGCCCGCACAAATGTACGCCGCTCTACGTAAATCCGGGCCGTAGTGCTCAACCTTTCTCCAGCATTTGTATACCTCTAGACCCTGTCTCCGATGATTCTTAAGTGAAGTACATAGTAGAGGAAGTCCAGAGAGCAATCCTGGTACCTGGTGCATTGGAAGGGTTACGGCCCTAAGAAGCATACTTGTGTCCTTCATGCCCCTTGTCGAGATCTTAACCACTTAACAACCGCCCTATAGACGAAATACATCTACAAGGCGGTTGCTTAACTCTGGGAGGGCGTCAATGTACGTCCTCCCAGAATCGCGCTCCCGCGCGCCCTGTGGGGCGCGCACACGGGAATCTCAGTGACCGCCGGGTCCTCCGGACCCGGCTCATCACGGGTCAAGGTAAATCGCCACTGATAGCGGCGGTTTACCACGTGATCGCTCCGTCCAATGACGGAGCGATCACTAGTAAACAAACCGGCGTCATGTGATGACGCCGGTTCCTCCCTCTCCTCTCTGTACCGATTGGTACAGTGTGAGAGAGGAGAGGGGAGAGAGCGGAAGCAGCAGCAGCTGCTGCTGCGGGCTGGATCTGTGACACATGCAGTCACAGATCCAGCCATCCATCCCTCCCTGTGCAATACTCTGCAATGCCCCCATACTCTGCAATGCCCCCATACTCTGCAATGCCCCCATACTCTGCAATGCCCCCATACTCTGCAATACCCCAAAATACTCTGCAATGCCCCCATACTCTGCAATGCCCCCATACTCTGCAATGCCCCCATACTCTGCAATGCCCCCATACTCTGCAATGCCCCCATACTCTGCAATACCCCAAAATACTCTGCAATACCCCGCAATACTCCGCAATACCCCACAATACCCTGCAACGTCGTCTATGGGGATTTTTAAGTAGCGAAGTTTGGCGCCATTCCACGAGCGTGTGCAATTTTGAAGGGTGACATGTTGGGTATCTATTTACTCGGCGTAACTTCATCTTTCACATTTATGCAAAAGAATGAAGAAAAAATACTAAATTTGCCAAATTTTATAACAGAAACAAAGAAAAATTATTTTTTTTTACAGAATTTTCAGTCTTTTTTCTCTTATAGCGCAAAAAATAAAAAACCCAACGGTGATTAAATACCACCAAAAGAAAGCTCTATTTGTGTGAAAAAAAGGACGAAAATTTCATTTGGGTACAATGTTGTATGACTGAGTAATTGTCATTCAAAATGTGGTCTGGTTATTAAGTGGGTTTACGTGCCCAGTGGTCAAGTGGTTAACGATCCTTGTTTAGTGGGTTGATTTCTGAATGATAACAGGAATCCCTACCAGGGAAGGCACCTCAGAGTGGGGGTGCTACCTTTTATTGCTGTCTTAAGAACAAACTTGTGTTGTTGCTTACAGCTGTGTCTCTGCAGGATCAGGTGGGTCTCATGCTTGATTCCTGTTTATGTGTACCTGTGCAAAAGCTTCCAACTTTCCTGATTTATGTCCCAAAATGTATGCAGTCCATGTTCAGGCATTCATGCACTCCCTCTACTGTTTATTTGAGCATTTACTTTAAAATCATGTATGGGAAAGCTATATAACCACCTCCCGCCCACGCTATAGCCGAATGACGGCTACAGCGTGGGCCTCTTTCTTAATTGCCGGGAGGCCGCCAATAGTCATCCTCCCGAGCATGCGCTATCTGCGAGTCTCTGTGGGTGCTAGTACGGCGCGCTCTGTGATCACTGAGTCTATGAGACTCGGCTGATTACAGATCGGAGACAGGGGCCAATCCCGGGCCCTTACCATGTGAGCAGCTCTCAGCCAATGACAGCTGATCACGTGATGTCAACAGAAGATTGGTAATCATATTTTTTCCCTCACGCTGACAGAGTAAAACAAAGCTGATCACCGACTTCTGTCAGAGGGACATCAGCCCCTCTCACAGAGAGCCACCGCTGCTTTATTTGTGCCCACCAGTGCCACCTATCAGTACCCACCAATGCCATCTACCAGTGCACACCAGTGCCATCTACTAATGCCCAAACTGCCACCTACCTTTGCCCACCAGTGCCACCTATCGATGCCCACCAGTGCTCCTAATCTGTGCCCATTAGTGCCTTAACATCAGTGCCACTGATCAGTGCTGCCCATCAGTGTCCATCAGTGCCGCCTATCAGTGCCAACTATCACTGCCCTTCAGTGCCGCCCATCAGTACCCATCAGTGCCACCCATCATTGACCCCTCATCAGTGCCCATCAGTGCCACCTATTAGTGCTGCCTTATCAGTGTCCATCAGTGCAGCCTCATCAGTGCACATCAATGAAGGAGAAAAATTACCTGTTTAAACATTTTATAACAAACTATGAAACTTTTTATTTTTTCAAAATGTTTGGTCTTTTTTCTTTTCTAGCAAGAAATAAAAATCCCAGTGGTGATTAAATACCACCAAAAGAAAGCTCTATTTGTGTGAAAAAAATTATAACAATTTCATTTGGGTACAGTGTTGCATGACTGCGCAATTGTCATTCAAAGTGTGACAGCGCTGAAAGCTGAAAATTGGCCGGGGCAGGAAGGGGGTTTAAGTGCCCAGTAGGCAAATGGTTAACAGTGGGAATCACCTTCGCCATTTCCCATGATGCTCAGCTAGACTGCAGTGCAGTTGAGAATCATGGGAAATGTAGTTCCAAAACATCTGGGGTGCCAAGGTTTGCCATCACTGGCCTAGGCAAACACTGCTCTATGTATCTGTTCCCTTGCTCCTGTCTGAGTTCTGACGCATGTCAATGCAACCCCTACCTGTTTCTTGATTATCCTGTTATCCAGCAGCCCTGAGCTTTCACCTGTTTGACCATGATCCTGCCTGGGATTTCACCAATAGAGCCCCTGAGGGATGGAAGAGACTGCCGGGTGGTTTAACTCTTCAGCATCACCTAATGACTCAAGTATCAGTGTTGGGGGGACTGCTTTTTTTTTTTAACTTAGATTAATAAATATAGG
The DNA here is from genome assembly GCF_905171775.1 of Rana temporaria. NCBI lineage: Eukaryota > Metazoa > Chordata > Amphibia > Anura > Ranidae > Rana > Rana temporaria. The sequence continues at coordinate 472,419,149 of NC_053491.1, read as the reverse complement.
TACAGGGCTAGCAAGGTTGTTGTTAAAATATCTTGTCAGTATGAAGTTGTGTTTGGTGTATTACCTTTTTTCCATACGGAGAAAGTAATGCCCCCCAAGTAAAACGAACGGTGCTTCTTGTTCTGAAAAAAGAAGGGTGCAAAAATATTTCATTAGTTAAATTTTTCCACAAAACTCATTGACACCTCATATTGTCTGGTTGGCTGAAGATCAAATGCCCCCTTTATTTACCTACCTGTAATCACCTTGGGCAGCCTATGATTCTTTGCCCATATTATTTACCCTCCATGTCCTGTCTACCCATTACACCCTGTCAGGCAGGGCCGCCATCAGGGGGGTACAGGCAGTACACCTGTAAGGGGCCCGGAGGTCCCCAGGGGCCCGGATGGCAACCCCCTTTAACCACTTGCCGACCGCGCTATAGCAAAAATACTGCTACAGCGTGGTCGAGTTACTGTGACAGGACGTCCCTGGGACGTCCTCGTGCACTTCCTTCATTTGATGACGCCGGTTCCTCCCTCTCCTCTCTGTACCGTTCGGTACAGTGCGAGAGGAGAGGAGAGGAGGGGAGGGGGGGAGCGCGGGGTGTCAGCAGTGCTGTGGCTGGATCTGTGACAACTGCAGTCACAGATCCAGCCATCCCTCCCAGCTCAGCTATCCCTGCGCAATACTCTGCCATACCCCATACTCTGCCATACCCCATACTCTGCAATACCCCATACTCTGCCATACTCTGCATACTCTGCCATACCCCATACTCTGCCATACTCTGCATACTCTGCAATACCCCATACTCTGCCATACCCCATACTCTGCCATACACCATACTCTGCCATACACCATACTCTGCCATACCCCATACTCTGCAATACCCCATACTCTGCCATACCCCATACTCTGCCATACCCCGTTACTCTGCCATACCCCATACTCTGCCATATCCCATACTCTGCCATACCCCATACTCTGCAATACCCCATACTCTGCCATACCCCATACTCTGCCATACCCCGTTACTCTGCCATACCCCGATACTCTGCCATACCCCGATACTCTGCCATACCCCGATACTCTGCCATACCCCGATACTCTGCCATACCCCATACTCTGCATACTCTGCAATACCCCATACTCTGCAATACCCCATACTCTGCCATACCCCATACTCTGCCATACCCCATACTCTGCCATACCCCATACTCTGCCATACCCCGTTACTCTGCCATACCCCGTTACTCTGCCATACCCCGTTACTCTGCCATACCCCGACACTCTGCCATACCCCGATACTCTGCAATACCCCATACTCTGCAATACCTCAATACTCTGCAATACCCCGTTACTCTGCAATACCCTGCGCAATACTCTGCAATACCCCAATACCCTGCGCGATACTCTGCAATACCCAAATACTCTGCAATACCCCCAATACTCCGCAATACCCCAATACTCTGCAATACCCCCAATACCCCAATACTCTGCAATACCCAAATACTCCGCAATACCCCAATACTCTGCAATACCCCCAATACTCTGCAATACCCAAATACTCCGCAATACTCTGCATATATAATGTTTTGGGGTTCTATGTAGTTTTCTAGCAAATAAATTGTGATTTTTCCATGTAGGAGAGAAATGTCAGAATTGGCCTGGGTGTTCCAGAACGCCTGATGGCGCTCCCTGCATGTTGGGCCTCTGTATGTGGCCACGCCGTGTAAAAGTTGCACACATGGGGTATCGCCATACTCGGGAGGAATAGCAGAATATGTTTTGGGGTGTCATTCGTGGTATGCATATGCTGTGTGTGAGAAATAACCTGCTAATATGACAGAAACAAGTTTGTTTGTTTTTTTTTTACAGAATTTTCGGTCGTTTTTTTTTATAGCGCAAAAAATAAAAAACCCAGAGGTGATCTAATACCACCAAAAGAAAGCTCTATTTGTGTGAAAAAAGGGACAAAAATTTCAAATGGGTACAATGTTGTATGACGGAGTAATTGTCATTCAAATTGTGAGAGCACCGAAAGCTGAAAATTGGTCTGGTCAGGAAGGGGGTTTAAGTGCCCAGTGGTCAAGAGGTTAAAAAGAAAAAAAAAAACATTTTTTTTTTATTTATTTTTTTTAGGGGTCCGGAGGTCCCCAGGGGCCCAGAAATCCCCAGGGCCCTGGATGACAACCCCCCTTTTTTTTATAAAAAAAATATTTTTCTTATATATTTTTTTATTTTATATATATATATATATATATATATATATATATATATATATATATATATATATATATATATATATATATATATATATATATATATATATATATATATATATATATATATATATTTATTATTATTATTATTAATAAAGGGCCCAGATGTCCCCAGGGTCCCGGATGGCAACCCCCCTTTTTTTTATAAAAAAAAAAAAAAAATTACATTTTATTTCTTTTTTTTTTTTCTTATTTCTTTTTATATATATATATATATATATATATATATATATATATATATATATATATATATATATATTTTTTTTTATTAAAGGTCTCAGAGGTCCCCAGGGCCCTGGATGGCAACCCCCCCTTTTTTTTTATATATATAAATGTTTATTTGTTTATATTATTTTATTTTTTTTATTAAAGGGCCCAGAGGTTTCTTTTTTTTATTATTATTAAAGGGACCAGAGGTCCCGGATGGCAACCCCCCTTTGTTTGTAATTTCTTTTTATAAAAAAAAATATATGTATATATATATTTTTATTAAAGGGCCCAGAGGTCCCCAGGGCCCCCGGATGGCTACCCCACTTTGTGTTATATATATTTTTCTTTATTACTTCTTTTTTTTATGTAGAGGGCCCCCCCGCTTCTCAATTTCAGGCGACAGCACCCCCCCCACTCCAGGGGGCCCATGCCTGAAGCTGTGCAAGGGGCCCCATAATTCCTGATGGCGGCCCTGCTGTCAGGAGAGTATAATGCTCCTGTTCCATGGCAGCTGCTGGTCTCATTCCAGAATCCTGGTTTTGACTGCGCTGCATTCTCCCTGTCTGTCTGTCCACCTGCAGGGTGATTGATGTAGACACAGTCTCTGGGGGGAGACCAAACTTGTTTCAACCCTGCAATGCCCTGTAGTGTCATACTTGTGTTGCACCCTCTAGTGTGCTACTAGTATTAGTGCAGGCAAATTTAAGTTATGACTCATGGTAAGTTTGTAAGTCGGGAATTGGGTCAAAGTTACTGCAAGTCAGGCTCTACAGAGGCAAGGTTCTGGTACCTCTCCATTGATCTAGAAGTTTGGAGAAACTGCTAGAAGTTAGTGGGCGGTGGCCAGGAGGGTCTGATCTGCATACTTGAGGGAACTTAGCCAATCCCCAGGCAGAATGTCCTGGCATGTTGTTTGAGTCAGTCCTTGTGGAGCCATGCCAGTAGAGGAGTCGGGTGGAAGATGGAGTGCTGAGGAGGCTGTTGGTGGCCTAGAAGGGGACCCTGGATCTGGGGGGGGGGGGGTTCTGCTTCCAGGCTCAGGCTGGCTTGGGAAGATCCTATCAGCATCTCAGTTCGAGGAGGAATTCTGCCTAAGGAGCAGCAGGGAGAAAAGAGGATGAGAGAGTGAGTACATCAGCACACCCAGGGATTCACTAGGGGAGAGATTGCCACCCTTCCTATCCCTTGCCCTAGGAGATCTTTGAAGCAGCCAGGTGGGCTGGTGGGAAAGCTGCCAAGAGGGTAGAGCTGGGAGCAGTTCTATAGAGGAGAGAAGAGGAGCGAGTAGATACTCCTGTATGCAGTTTACAACATACTTTACAACACAATGTGCCATTTTCTAAGGGGGACTAAGAGCTGCTATTCCTTAACCACTTCACGCCGGCCAGACGACTTTCTACGGCCGCAATGTGGATGTTAATTGCCGGGAGGCCATCTATATACGGCCTCCGGCCTCCAGCCACTGGGGGGTGCGCGAGTGCCGCCGCCGGCGCCCGTGCACGCCGTGTCATTCAGGTGCCGATGCGCGTGCCTGGCGGTCACGATGTCCGCCAGGCACCCCCGATCGGCAGTCACAGAGACAGGGACATGGATCCCTGTGTGTAAACACAGAGATCCATGTCCTGTCAGGGAGAGGTGACTGATGGTGTGTCCCCTGTATATAGGGATAACCATCGGTCACCTCCCCCAGTCACTCCCCTCCCCCCACAGTTAGAAACACTATGCAGGGCACACATTAACCCCTTCCCCGCCCCCTAGTGTTAACCCCTTCTCTGCCAGTCACATTTATACAGTAATCAGTGCATATTTATATTATTGTTCGCTGTATAAATGTGAATGGTCCCAAAAATCTGTCAAAAGTGTCCGATGTGTCCGCCGTAATATCACAGTCGTGACAAAAATCGCAGTAAATCACTTATTGCGATTTTTTTTTACCAAAAATATGTAGAAGAATACATATCGGCCTAAACTGAGAAAATAATTTTTTTTATTGGATATTTATTATAGTAAAAAGTAGAAAAAAACGTTTTTTATCAAAATTGACGCTCTATTTCTGTTTATATCGCAAAAAATAAAAACCGCAGAGGTGATCAAATGCCACCAAAAGAAAGCTCTATTTGTGGGAAAAAAAGGACGCCAATTTTGTTTAGGAGCCACGTCGTACGACCGCGCAATTGTCATTCAAAGCGTGATAGTGCTGAAAGCTGAAATTTCGCCTGGGCAGGAAGGGGGTGTATGTGCCCAGTTAGCAAGTGGTTAAGGGACTTTTGCTTTTGATCACTAAAGACTGACAGTATCCAGGAAGGAGGACAGTCCAGGATTTTGTACATAGAAAGAAAAGTTGTCCCCATGTATTGTTTTGGTCAAGCTAAGCATCCCTGTAACCCCTATACCCCTAACAGGGCCGATCCTAGGGTCACAGGCGCCTGGGTTCAGAAATATTTCTGGCACCCTCACATGGGCGTCAACATTTTACTAACTTCTCCCCTTTACTAACTCCTCCCCTTTACAAATGTTTCTATGGCAATGACTCAACCACAGAGATGCTCCCCCACGAAGTCTTCATTACCCTGGGATCCTTACATGATCTCTTAACAATAAACAAAATACAGGAAGAAAAGCAGAGTACTTTATTGGGACCTGGAGGGGGGCCTCTGTGATGGACACAGAGAGGGCTTCTGTTAGAGAGTCTGTTAGATGTTCGGCGCCCCCACCTCTGCAGGCGCCTGGGTGCAATGCACCCTGTGCACCCTACCTAGGATCGGCCCTGACCCCTAATAAAACAACAAAACCAAGCTCAGAGACTAATTTCTTGTGTCGAGATGGAAGTGAAAAATGCTTGTTGCCTGGCTGCGCAGGAATAAGGGAACCAGTTACCAGCAGCCCCTGCCATGGTAGTGCTACACTTATAATAGTGTTTTCAACATATGCTTCAAGCTCCCTGTTTTCCTGCCTTGTTCCCCTACATTGACCTTTGCCTGCTCCCTGCCCTGCCAGCTAGTTTGGATTCCCTTGTTGATGAAATCAGATCGAATTTTGACTACAGTCAGAACCAAGGACACCATGGCATGGTACCCAATCACTATAGCATTGAGTCTAATGCCGCGTACACACGAACATTTTTCGGCATGAAAAAAACGTTGTTTCAAAAAAATGTCATTTAAAATGATCGTGTGTGGGCTTCACATCATTTTTCGGCTTCTGAAAAACTACAACATTTTTTTTCGAGCATGCTGCGTTTTTTAACCACTTACCCCCCGGACCATATTGCTGCCCAAAGACCAGAGTACTTTTTGCGATTCGGGACTGCGTCGCTTTAACAGACAATTGTGCGGTCGTGTGACGTGGCTCCCAAACAAAATTGGCGTCCTTTTTTTCCCACAAATAGAGCTTTCTTTTGGTGGTATTTGATCACCTCACCTATTTTTTGCGCTATAAACAAAAATAGAGCAAGAATTTTGAAAAAAATGTATATTTTTTACTTTTTGCTGTAATAAATATCCCCCAAAAATATATAAAAAAACATTTTTTTCCCTCAGTTTAGGCCGATACGTATTCTTCTACATATTTTTCGTAAAAAAATCGCAATAAGCGTTTATTGATTGGTTTGCGCAAAAGTTATAGCGTTTACAAAATAGGGGGTATTTTTATGTCATTTTTATTAATATATTTTTTTTACTAGTAATGGCGGCGATCAGCGATTTTTTTTTTGGTATTTCGACATTATGGCGGACACTTCGGACACTTTTGACACATTTTTGGGACCATTGGCATTTTTATAGCGATCAGTGCTATAAAAATGCATTGGATTACTATAAAAATGCCACTGGCAGTGAAGGGGTTAACACTAGGGGGCGGAGAAGGGGTTAAGTATGTCCCTTGTGTGTTCTTACTGTGGGGGGGGGGGGGGCCTCACTAGGGGAAACACTGATTGTAACGGACCTATGCATGCTGCCTGGACATCGATAATCTTCATGCAGGGAGGACTACAAGGAACTGCATGGCTTGTCACAATTGGATGTACCACATTGTATTCTGAGCTCAAAGGGTTAATTGGACAAGGGTCTCTTTCACTGCTGAATGCTAATGTTCCCTTTGCATAGCTAATGAACTCTCTTTTGTGTAGGTAACAGCCTCCTGTGAGGTGTATGCTGATGGGGATTATGTGTGAGTGATAATTGTTTTAAAGGTTAATTGAATTCTATTGTCTGATCAAGCTAAGTTTAGGAGCCAAAACGTCTAGCGACTGATTGGCTCAAGGGAATGTCATTATTTCAAAGTATGTGTATTGAAGCCCCCCCTGGGTGGGGGGGGGGAGTGTCATTTGTTTCTGTACAGTTTGTAACCAGATATAAGGAGGTAAAATGTGGCATTAAAAGTCAGTCCTGCTTGACTCTGCAAACGTAGCCCGTCTCGTTTCTTGGAAGGGCGTTCGATGGGATATACCGGCGGTACCTGCATATCGCAGCTTGCCAGGGAAAAGGACTTCTCCAACGGCTGAGACCCTCTCACTATCTTGGTAGCCGTTACATTGGTTGGCAGCGGTGGGATGGTCCTTTTATCCAAAGAGCAAGTGCTGAATGGAGTCGCAGTACGCCAGGCTGAAAAGATCCACACTAAAAGATTTATTGGAGAGTCGTGGTAGGAGCGCCAGCAACAGACCACGGAGGGAGCTGATAACTGACCTGCTGGAGCTGGACGAAATGGATGGATCCATGGAAGGAACGGAGCCCCTTGTACCTGTCAGCGAGGAAGATGTAATTACTGGGATTGTACAGCGGAGATTATCCTTGCATCCAGAAACGTCCGTGGAACTAATCAACCAGCTGTTCCGGGAAGCAAGGGAGGAGATACAAACGAAGAGGGGACAAGAACTGGAACTGGTAAGAGCGAGACAGCCCATTACACATGCAGTTCCTACCCCCCCACCCGCGGCTACAGGAAAGAAAATACCGTTTACTGCATTTAAAGCTTTTGTAGAAAGTGAGGAGGTAATCGATGGATATTTGGCGGATTTTGAGAGGCAGTGCTCACTACACCAGGTACCACCAGACCAATGGGTCACTATTTTGTCGGGGAAATTGTCGGGCAAAGCCAATGAAGTCTTTCGGGCTCTCGCTCCAGAGGATATTTTACAATATCAGCAAGTTAAAAAGGCGCTGCTAACCCGATATGCCGTGACGCCAGAAGCCTACCGCCGGCGCTTCCGGGAGTCCAAGAAGAAGGCTGTGGACTCCCACATGGAATGGGCCAACCAGTTACAAAGGGTGGCATCCCTTTGGGTCCAAGGGTGCAAGGCCAACACCGGGGAGGAAGTATTGCAGCTGTTCCTAATGGAACATTTCTTCCACGACCTGGCCGCAGACATACAAGACTGGGTACGAGATCGCCGTCCCGCTAACTTAAACGAGGCGGCTCGGCTAGCAGATGAGTACGCGGAGACAAGGAAAGTAAGCCAGGGTACTACGCGGCTGGCTCAGAAGGTAGAACCGCGTACTCCAACCGTCACCCCACACCCAGAGTTTCGGGCTCCAGTCCCACCACGTCCTCAGGGGCCTAACAACTACCCCCGAGATTCGCCTAGGGTGACGTGCCATCACTGCAGCGACACGGGACATATTGCTCGTTGTTGCCCTTTGAGAGCTACAAATAACAACTGGAGACGCACAACACCCAACACAGAGGTCACTCCATCACGTCCCTCTGCGGCCCACTGCCTAGAGACCGAGGTGGGCCCTGAGGAATGTCTGGGAATTTGGTATGAGGCAGACCCAATACAAGCTGCCTCTCCAGATAACCGTCAGCATCACCGTCAGGAGGTACGGGTGAATGGACAAGTAGCACAAGGCCTAAGAGATTCCGGGACTACTATCACTCTGATTCAAAAACATCTGGTAAAGCCAGAGAACGTGTCTACTCGCACAGTTGCCGTCCGGGTCGCAGGGGGTGCTGTATTTCACGTACCCACCGCCCGGGTGCACTTAGACTGGGGAGCCGGGTCAGGAAAGACCACAGTTGGTATCATGGACAACCTACCTGCCGAGGTGGTGCTGGGCAACGACATTGGCCCTCTGACTTCGGCTTATTTACCTACACCTGCTGCTGCTTGGCCCGGGACCACCCGCGTTGCTGAAATCAACTCGCTTGCTGCTGAGAACCGGGTAAGACTACCTTCCCCGACATGTACTGTAGATCCGGCACAATATCAGTCTAAAATGGGAATGTGACAAGTTGGCCAGTGAGAAATCAGAGATGCAACGACACTACGTCATGTATTATGAGATGTCCCGTGGCTTGAACATCGAAATGCACAAACAGGCGGAAATTGTCAAAAGATTAAATGGGCTTTGCATCCAGGTGGTGCCGTATTTGTCCCAAGAGCATCAGCAACAGGTTTTGGGAGCCATTGAGAGAGCAAAGCAAGTGACTGTTCCAGAATTGAATTCTATTATTCACCATCACCAACCGACCTGGTAAGACAATGGGAAGGCCGACGGACTGTTAAGGCAAACGGAACTTTTACCTGAACAGCAGACCGGACATCCCCAAGTTGACCCGAAAAGGATCAATCCGGGTCTGCCGGAGTGTTCCACAAAAGGGGAGTAGTGTAACGGACCTATGCATGCTGCCTGGACATCGATAATCTTCATGCAGGGAGGACTACAATGAACTGCAGGGCTTGTCACAATTGGATGTACCACATTGTATTCTGAGCTCAAAGGGTTAATTGGACAAGGGTCTCCTTCACTGCTGAATGCTAATGTTCCCTTTGCATAGCTAATGAACTCTCTTTTGTGTAGGTAACAGCCTCCTGTGAGGTGTATGCTGATGGGGATTATGTGTGAGTGATAATTGTTTTAAAGGTTAATTGAATTCTATTGTCGGATCAAGCTAAATTTAGGAGCCAAAACGTCTGGAGACTGATTGGCTCAAGGGAATGTCATTATTTCAAAGTATGTGTATTGAAGCCCCCCCTGGGTGGGGGGGGGAGTGTCATTTGTTTCTGTACAGTTTGTAACCAGATATAAGGAGGTAAAATGTGGCATTAAAAGTCAGTCCTGCTTGACTCTGCAAACGTAGCCCGTCTCGTTTCTTGGAAGGGCGTTCGATGGGATATACCGGCGGTACCTGCATATCGCAGCTTGCCAGGGAAAAGGACTTCTCCAACGGCTGAGACCCTCTCACTATCTTGGTAGCCGTTACATTGGTTGGCAGCGGTGGGATGGTCCTTTTATCCAAAGAGCAAGTGCTGAATGGAGTCGCAGTACGCCAGGCTGAAAAGATCCACACTAAAAGATTTATTGGAGAGTCGTGGTAGGAGCGCCAGCAACAGACCACGGAGGGAGCTGATAACTGACCTGCTGGAGCTGGACAAAATGGATGGATCCATGGAAGGAACGGAGCCCCTTGTACCTGTCAGCGAGGAAGATGTAATTACTGGGATTGTACAGCGGAGATTATCCTTGCATCCAGAAACGTCCGTGGAACTAATCAACCAGCTGTTCCGGGAAGCAAGGGAGGAGATACAAACGAAGAGGGGACAAGAACTGGAACTGGTAAGAGCGAGACAGCCCATTACACATGCAGTTCCTACCCCCCCACCCGCGGCTACAGGAAAGAAAATACCGTTCACTGCATTTAAAGCTTTTGTAGAAAGTGAGGAGGTAATCGATGGATATTTGGCGGATTTTGAGAGGCAGTGCTCACTACACCAGGTACCACCAGACCAATGGGTCACTATTTTGTCGGGGAAATTGTCGGGCAAAGCCAATGAAGTCTTTCGGGCTCTCGCTCCAGAGGATATTTTACAATATCAGCAAGTTAAAAAGGCGCTGCTAACCCGATATGCCGTAACGCCAGAAGCCTACCGCCGGCGCTTCCGGGAGTCCAAGAAGAAGGCTGTGGACTCCCACATGGAATGGGCCAACCAGTTACAAAGGGTGGCATCCCTTTGGGTCCAAGGGTGCAAGGCCAACACCGGGGAGGAAGTATTGCAGCTGTTCCTAATGGAACATTTCTTCCACGACCTGGCCGCAGACATACAAGACTGGGTACGAGATCGCCGTCCCGCTAACTTAAACGAGGCGGCTCGGCTAGCAGATGAGTACGCGGAGACAAGGAAAGTAAGCCAGGGTACTACGCGGCTGGCTCAGAAGGTAGAACCGCGTACTCCAACCGTCACCCCACACCCAGAGTTTCGGGCTCCAGTCCCACCACGTCCTCAGGGGCCTAACAACTACCCCCGAGATTCGCCTAGGGTGACGTGCCATCACTGCAGCGACACGGGACATATTGCTCGTTGTTGCCCTTTGAGAGCTACAAATAACAACTGGAGACGCACAACACCCAACACAGAGGTCACTCCATCACGTCCCTCTGCGGCCCACTGCCTAGAGACCGAGGTGGGCCCTGAGGAATGTCTGGGAATTTGGTATGAGGCAGACCCAATACAAGCTGCCTCTCCAGATAACCGTCAGCATCACCGTCAGGAGGTACGGGTGAATGGACAAGTAGCACAAGGCCTAAGAGATTCCGGGACTACTATCACTCTGATTCAAAAACATCTGGTAAAGCCAGAGAACGTGTCTACTCGCACAGTTGCCGTCCGGGTCGCAGGGGGTGCTGTATTTCACGTACCCACCGCCCGGGTGCACTTAGACTGGGGAGCCGGGTCAGGAAAGACCACAGTTGGTATCATGGACAACCTACCTGCCGAGGTGGTGCTGGGCAACGACATTGGCCCTCTGACTTCGGCTTATTTACCTACACCTGCTGCTGCTTGGCCCGGGACCACCCGCGTTGCTGAAATCAACTCGCTTGCTGCTGAGAACCGGGTAAGACTACCTTCCCCGACATGTACTGTAGATCCGGCACAATATCAGTCTAAAATGGGAATGTGACAAGTTGGCCAGTGAGAAATCAGAGATGCAACGACACTACGTCATGTATTATGAGATGTCCCGTGGCTTGAACATCGAAATGCACAAACAGGCGGAAATTGTCAAAAGATTAAATGGGCTTTGCATCCAGGTGGTGCCGTATTTGTCCCAAGAGCATCAGCAACAGGTTTTGGGAGCCATTGAGAGAGCAAAGCAAGTGACTGTTCCAGAATTGAATTCTATTATTCACCATCACCAACCGACCTGGTAAGACAATGGGAAGGCCGACGGACTGTTAAGGCAAACGGAACTTTTACCTGAACAGCAGACCGGACATCCCCAAGTTGACCCGAAAAGGATCAATCCGGGTCTGCCGGAGTGTTCCACAAAAGGGGAGTAGTGTAACGGACCTATGCATGCTGCCTGGACATCGATAATCTTCATGCAGGGAGGACTACAATGAACTGCAGGGCTTGTCACAATTGGATGTACCACATTGTATTCTGAGCTCAAAGGGTTAATTGGACAAGGGTCTCCTTCACTGCTGAATGCTAATGTTCCCTTTGCATAGCTAATGAACTCTCTTTTGTGTAGGTAACAGCCTCCTGTGAGGTGTATGCTGATGGGGATTATGTGTGAGTGATAATTGTTTTAAAGGTTAATTGAATTCTATTGTCGGATCAAGCTAAATTTAGGAGCCAAAACGTCTGGAGACTGATTGGCTCAAGGGAATGTCATTATTTCAAAGTATGTGTATTGAAGCCCCCCCTGGGTGGGGGGGGGGAGTGTCATTTGTTTCTGTACAGTTTGTAACCAGATATAAGGAGGTAAAATGTGGCATTAAAAGTCAGTCCTGCTTGACTCTGCAAACGTAGCCCGTCTCGTTTCTTGGAAGGGCGTTCGATGGGATATACCGGCGGTACCTGCATATCGCAGCTTGCCAGGGAAAAGGACTTCTCCAACGGCTGAGACCCTCTCACTATCTGGGTAGCCGTTACACTGATCCTCTGTTCATACATTGTATGAACAGAAGATCAGCGTTTCCCCCGCTGACAGGACCGGGAGCTGTGTGTTTACACACACAGCTCCCGGTCCCCGCTCTGTTCCGAGCGATCGCGTGTGCCCGGCGGCGATCGCGCCCGCCGGGCACACGCACAGGAGTCGGTGGTGAGCGGGGGGCGCGCGCGCCTCCGGCGGGGTGCGCGCGCGCCTCCGGCGGGGTGCGCGCGCCCCTAGTGGTGGCTGAGAGAGAGGACGTTATACTACGTGCTCTCGCCCAGCCGAGCCGACCTGCCGACGTAGAACGGCGGTGCACGGTCGGCTAGTGGTTAACGACGTTTTAAACAATGTCGTTTTCCGGGTTGTAAAAAATTATCGTGTGGGGGCTAAAACGACGTTAAAAAACCTGCGCATGCTCAGAAGCAAGTTATGAGATGGGAGCGCTCGTTCTGGTAAAACTACCGTTCATAAAGGAGTAAGCACATTCATCACGCTGTAACAGACAGAAAAGCGTGAATCGCCTTTTACTAACACGAAATCAGCAAAAGCAGCCCCAAGGGTGGCGTCATCCGCATTCCCCTTTATAGTGCCGTCGTACGTGTTGTACGTCACCGCGCTTTGCTAGGTCATTTAAAAAAAAACAATGGTGTGTGGGCAACGTCGTTTTAATGATAAAGTTGAAAAAACAACGTTTTTTTTCATGCCGAAAAATGATCGTGTGTACGCGGCATAAGATCTGGGGGCAACAAGGTACCAGTGGGCCTGCTTGCTTTATTGGAAAAGAGGCTGCTATAGGCAAAGAACACAGAAGCCAGCAATAGTACCTGACAACCAACACTAAGGGTAGGCGTGACGTACTTCCCCGTCTGTGTCTGTCATACCTTTTTGAATATCAGGGTAAGACGTCGTCCTGGAATTTTCAATGTCAGTTTTGCTTTGTTGGCACTACACCTCCCAGTGGCTCTTGCAATTGGAGGCGATGGGATTGTGACCTTAAGAACACAACGAATAACAAGGATCAGTGGAAGGTAGGCCAAGGTGATAGCTTACAAAAATATATCATTGTCTGCTGCCTAACATTTGTAGTGGAGGAATTCATTTTAAACCTAATGCCGCGTACACGCGATCATTTTTCGGCATGAAAAAAACGTTGTTTTTCAAAAATGGAATTTAAAATGGTGTGTGGGCTTCACATAATTTTTCAGGTTCTGAAAAACTTCCAAAAAAAAAATTTGAACATGCTGCATTTTTTAACGTCGTTTTAAACTATGTAGTTTTTCGGGTTGTAAAAAATTATCGCGTGTGGGCTAAAACGACGTAAAAAAACCAGCGCATGCTCAGAAGCAAGTTATGAGACGGGAGCGCTCGTTCTGGTAAAACTACCGTTCATAATGGAGTAAGCACATTCATCACGCTGTAACAGACAAAAAAGCGCGAATCGTCTTTTACTAACACGGAATCAGCTAAAAGCAGCCCAAAGGTGATAAGAACTTCCCCTTTAGAGTTCCGTTGTACGTGTTGTACGTCACCGTCATTTTAATGATGAAGTTGGGAAAACTTCGTTTTTTCGACATGCTGAAAAACAAAGTTTTTTTTCATGCTGAAAAATGATCGTGTGTACGCGGCATAACAGCACAAGGAACCTAATGCCGCGTACACACAATCATTTTTCAGCATGAAAAAAAACTTAGTTTTTCAGCATGTCGAAAAAAACTAAGTTTTCCCAACTTCGTCATTAAAACGACGTTGCTTACACACCATCGTTTTTAAAAAATGATCTAGCAAAGCGCAGTGACGTACAACACGTAAGGGGAAGTTCCATTCGCCTTTGGGCTGCTTTAGCTGATTCCGTGTTAGTGAAAGACGATTCGCGCTTTTTTGTCTGTTACAGCGTGATGAATGTGCTTACTCCATTATGAACGGTAGTTTTACCAGAACGAGCCCTCCCTTCTCATAACTTGCTTCTGGGCATGCGCAGGTTTTTTACGTCGTTTTAGCCCACACACGATAATTTTTTACTAGGGTTGTCCAGATACCGATACCAGTATCGGTATCGGGACCGATACCGAGTATTTGCAGGAGTACTCGTACTCGCGCAAATACCCCCGATACCTAAATAGAATACTTCCCCCCCCCCCCCCCCCCCCCCCCCCCCCGCCGCTCCTGCCGCATCGAGGGACATGGCTAGAGGGACATTGCTGCATATGTGAGGGACATGGCTATAGGGACATTGCTGCATATGTGAGGGACATTGCTGCATATGTGAGGGACATTGCTGCATATGTGAGGGACATGGCTGCATATGTGAGGGACATGGCTAGAGGGACATTTCTGCATATGTGAGGGACATGGCTGCATATGTGAGGGACATGGCTAGAGGGACATTGCTGCATATGTGAGGGACATGGCTGCATATGTGAGGGACATGGCTAGAGGGACATTGCTGCATATGTGAGGGACATGGCTAGAGGGACATGGCTGCATATGTGAGGGACATGGCTAGAGGGACATGGCTGCATATATGGGGGACATGGCTGCATATGGGGGGGACATGGCTGCATTTGGGGACACATTTAAAAAAAGTATCGGTATTCGGTATCGGCGACTACTTGAAAAAAAGTATCGGTACTTGTACTCGGTCCTAAAAAAGTGGTATCGGGACAACCCTATTTTTTACAACCCGAAAAACCACATTGTTTAACCACTTGACCACTGGGCACGTAAACCCCCTTAATAACCAGACCAATTTTCAGCTTTCGGTGCTCTCACAATTTGAATGACAATTACTCAGTCAAACAACACTGTACCCAAATGAAATTTTCGTCCTTTTTTTCACACAAATAGAGCTTTCTTTTGGTGGTATTTAATCACCGTTGGGTTTTTTATTTTTTGCGCTATAAGAGAAAAAAGACTGAAAATTCTGTAAAAAATAATAATTTTTCTTTGTTTCTGTTATAAAATTTGGCAAATTTAGTATTTTTTCTTCATTCTTTTGCTTAAATGTGAAAGATGAAGTTATGCCGAGTAAATAGATACCCAACATGTCACCCTTCAAAATTGCACACGCTTGTGGAATGGCGCCAAACTTTGCTACTTAAAAATCCCCATAGACGACGTTGCAGGGTATTGTGGAGTATTGTGGGGTATTGCAGAGTATTGTGGGGTATTGTAGAGTATTGTGGGGTATTGTAGAGTATTGTGTGGTATTACAGGGTATTGCGGGGTATTGCGGGGTATTGTGGGGTATTGCGGAGTATTGCGGTGTATTGCGGAGTATTGCAGGGTATTGCGGGGTATTGCGGAGTATTGCGGAGTATTGCGGGGTATTGCGGGGTATTGCGGGGCATTGCGTAGTATTGCGGGGCATTGCGGAGTATTGCGGGGCATTGCGGAGTATTGCGGGGCATTGCAGAGTATTTTGGGGCATTGCAGAGTATTTTGGGGCATTGCAGAGTATGGGGGCATAATTGCACAGTATGGGGGCATAATTGCAGAGTATGGGGGCATAATTGCAGAGTATGGGGGCATTGCAGAGTATGGGGGGTTATTTCAGAGTGTTGATTTTATTGCAGAGTATTGCACAGGGAGGGATGGCTGGATCTGTGACTGCATGTGTCACAGATCCAGCCCGCAGCAGCTGCTGCTGCATGCGCTCTCTCCCCTCTCCTCTCTCACACTGTACCGTTCGGTACAGAGAGGAGAGGGAGGAACCGGCGTCATCACATGACGCCGGTTTCTTTACTAGTGATCGCTCCGTCATTGGACGGAGCGATCACGTGGTAAATCGCCGCTATCAGAGGCGATTTACCGTGATCCGTGATCAGCCGGGTCCGGAGGACCCGGCGGTCACGGAGACTCCCGTGTGCGCGCCCCACAGGGCGCGCGGGAGCGCGATTCTGGGAGGACGTACATTGACGCCCTCCCAGAGTTAAGCAACCGCCTTGTAGACGTATTTCGTCTATAGGGCGGTTGCTAACTGGTTAAAACAACGTTAAAAAATGCAGCATGTTCGAATTTTTATGGGCGTTTTTTAGAATCTGAAAAATCATGTGTAGCCCACACACGATCATTTTAAATAACGTTTTTGAAAAACAACGTTTTTTTCATGCTGAAAAATGATTGTGTGTACGCGGCATAACTCCTGAACCAACATTTCTGGAATGTTTCAGATTTGGTATGGCCCATCCATCAGTTGCATAATAGCTATACGTTTGTAACTAGTGGAGAATAACATTGCAATCTAACAGCAAACATGATTCACAGATGTAAGTGTAGCAAGATCCCAGGCCTCCTTTAGTCTAATGAGAACGCCCAGGGCCAAGAGCTGTTGGCACCTTCTGTATAGGGTGGGTTATAAGGCATAGTGGGTGTAATGCAGGATAGATTCATGGGCGCCAGACACTTCTTGAAAGCAAATAGATTTTATTTCTCTTGAACAGAACTGTGGAAGAGAGGGTTTAGGGCCAGGACACCCTTAGGTAGTTGCAATGTAATTACAAATAATACCGTATATACTCGAGTATAAGCTGACCCGAGTATAAGCCGAGGCACCTAATTTTACCACAAAAAAATGGGAAAGCATATTGACTCGAGTATAAGCCTAGGGTGAGAATGCAGTAGCTATTGTAAGCGGAAAAGAGGGTCAACAATGCCCATTTGCAGCTTCACTATGCCCATTTGTACACCTCACTGTGACCATTGCAGCCTCGCTGTGCCCATTGCAACCTCCCTGTGCCCATTGCAACCTCACTGTGCCCATTGCAGCCTTGCCGATCGCCATACCTGATTCTATACTCCGGTCTGTGTACCTGATTATGGTGACATGCAGAGTCAGATGGCGGGCGTCCATTGTTAAAAAGTCGCGCCTCCTCCTCGTTCTGTTCCATGATAGGCGGAACACTTAGTTTCCCAGCAGACACTGTGTTCAGTGTTCCGCCTATCACAGACGTCCTTTCATCCTCGGACAAGAGGACATCCGTGATAGGCGGAACACTGAACACAGTGTCTGCTGGGAAACTGAATGTTCCGCCTATCATGGAACAGAACGAGGAGGAGGCACAACTTTTTAACAATGGACGCCCGCCATCTGACTCTGCAAAAAAAAAAACTTGGCCTATACTCGAGTATATATGGTAATAATAATAAAAGCTATAACAATAGTTATAAACTATTAAATTATAGGTATTGGGATTTCCTTTCAAATTTGACGTAACAAAAACAAACTTATCCGAAGTTACAAATTATCCCAAATTACAAATGCCACCTCTAAATGAATGGAACATAACGAATTAGAATTTATCCTCCAAAGTTACGAATTATTGAAATAATGAATACCACATCCACACGAATAGAATGTAACAAATTTGAATTTATCCGAAGTTACAAATTTATTCGAAATAACTAATATCGATCATAACGAATGATCCGGAAAAAAAACGAATGATTTTCAAGTTCTTTTTTGGTGTTCACCCTCAAGCCTGTACAACGTCTAAATTATGTTGATGACCTCAGAACATACCATCCTATAAATGTTGGTCTCATAATCGTGGGGTTTAATGGAACAATCTGAACCAATTCTAATTTCCATGGCTGATTTTCAAGTTCTTTTTTGGTGTTAACCCTCAAGCCTGTACAGTAAGTCTAAGTTGATGACCTCAGAACATACATCCTAAAAATGTTGGTCTCATAATTGTGGGCTTTAATGGAACAATCTGAACCAATTCGAATTTTCATGGCTGATTTTCAAGTTCTTTTTTGGTGTTGACCCTCAAGCCTGTACAGTACGTCTAAATTAAGTTGATGACCTCAGAACGTACATCCTAAAAATGTTGGTCTCATAATTGTGGGCTTTAATGGAACAATCTGAACCAATTCTAATTTTCATGGCTAATTTTCAAGTTCTTTTTTGGTGTTGACCCTCAAGCCTGTACGTCTAAATGATGTTGATGACCTCAGAACATACCATCCTATAAATGTTGGTCTCATAATCGTGGGTTTTAATGGAACAATCGGAACCAATTCTAATTTCCATGGCTGATTTTCAAGTTCTTTTTTGGTGTTAACCCTCAAGCCTGTACAGTAAGTCTAAATTAAGTTGATGACCTCAGAACATACATCCTAAAAATGTTGGTCTCATAATTGTGGGCTTTAATGGAACAATCTGAACCAATTCGAATTTTCATGGCTGATTTTCAAGTTCTTTTTTGGTGTTGACCCTCAAGCCTGTACAACGTCTAAATTATGTTGATGACCTAAGAATATACCATCCTATAAATGTTGGTCTCATAATTGTGGGCTTTAATGGAACAATCTGAACCAATTCAAATTTTTATGGCTGATTTTCAAGTTCTTTTTTGGTGTTGACCCTCAAGCCTGTACAACGTCTAGATCAGTGGTTCTCAACCTGGGGATCGGGACCCCCTCGGGGGTCGAATGATGATTTGCCAGGGGTCACCGAATCCTGGGCTGTTTCTGAAGACTGTTTCACTGTCCCAGCCTTTTCGCGGCCACCCAGCTGGGCTGTTCCTGGGGCCCGCGGCCGCCCAGGCAGCCTCTTCGCAACCACCCATTCAGTTTATGGCATGGCTGGGGGCAGAGACTATAAGTAAGCTGACTGGTGAGAAATGTGAAGTGGAAAGGGCTGGAGGAGGCCCCAACTCCTGATTTTAGCATAGGTGTCACTGCTATGAGACACCACAAAGTCGGAGACACCGTGAAGCTGGAGAAACAGTGAGTAACACTACCTGCGATTATAGTTGCCATTAAAAGTCCCCACTACAGTTCTCAGATCAGCAGATGACCTTCATCAAGTGAACCTAAGTTGGCTGATCAGAACTCCCCCCAGCATTGCCACTCATTCCATTCCCCCCACCTTGGAGTAAAAGACGGAATAAAAATAGAGAATACATGGAAGAGAGAGGAAAAGAGAGGGAGGAACAAAGAAAAAAGGGAGAAAAAGAATACGAGAACAAAAAAAAAACGTCTAGATAGAGGGATGGGGGGGAAAAACAAGAAATTAGGATAGAGAGAGATACAAGGGAAAGAAAAAAGAACAAAGAGAAAGAGTGGAACGTTATAAAATGTACCGGGAAAGAGTTTTAATACGGTACGAGTGGAAGGGACTCAGGGAGCGCTAAATGTCCGTGGGTAAGGGGCACAAATTACTTGACTTGGCTGCTAACAACCCAAGCTACGAAAATTTTACTGTTAGGGGTCCCCACAAATTTTATCAAGGGGTCACGGCACTAGAAGGTTGAGAACCACTGGTCTAGATTATGTTGATAACCTCAGAACATACCATCCTATAAATGTTGGTCTCATAATTGTGGGCTTTGTTGGAGTTATCTAATTTAATTCTAATTCCCGTGATTGGTTTTCAAGTTCTTTTTTGGTGTTGACACTCAAGCCCGTTGAATGTCTAAATGATGTTCCTGACTTTTTCCAAGTTGCCGAGATAAAAGCACTAACTTACATTTACAGGTTTGTTGAGTTTCAGTGTTACCATGAAGAGCGCCCTTATTCTTAGACAGACTCCAAATCTGCAGATCACAAAGTACTCTGTGGGAGATGGAATGGGGGAAGGCACTTGGGTGGTATGATTTGTATATGGCCCAGAGGTACGGTGTACAGTTTGGCATTTGGAAGATTTCATTTTACAGTTGACACACTGCAGAATTGTTGTATTCTGCACAATAGC
This sequence comes from Rana temporaria, assembly GCF_905171775.1. Classification (NCBI taxonomy): domain Eukaryota; kingdom Metazoa; phylum Chordata; class Amphibia; order Anura; family Ranidae; genus Rana; species Rana temporaria. The sequence goes on along the minus strand of NC_053491.1, from coordinate 472,399,101 downwards.
TGGCCTTGGTGTGACGACGTGGATGTCTTCAATGTACCCTGCAATAAAAAGACAACACAAAGATAGATGTGTGACAGCTCAATGACAGCTATGGCTAACATCATTTTTCACGACTTGACTAAGCACCAGATCTATTTCTATACTTAGGTCCTGGGGAAGCCATAATTGTGAAACGCATCAACCTCTAGACATAGCAGTAATAGGGTCACATAAGAGTATTAATTGACATATTATATACCGTATTTATCGGCGCATATCGCACACTTTTTTGCCCTGAAAAATCGGGGGCAAAATCGTAGGTGCGCGATATACGCCGATGCCCGCTTTCCCGCGCCGAGTTTTGAATACTGCGCCGACATATACCGAGTGCAGTACACTCGGGTATAGTCGGCCAGTCTCGGCTTCTTCCGCGGTCACGTCCTGGACGTACAGGACGTGAGCGCGACAGTTGCCGAGCCTACCCGAGTGTACTGCGCTCGGTATATGCTGGCGCAGTATTCAAAACGTGGCGCGGGAAACGAGCAGGGAGGACGCGAGGACGCCGCAGAAGGACGCCGGACCCGCCGAAGAGGACACCGGACCTGCCGAAGAGGACACCGGACCCGCCGCAGAAGGACACCCGAAGCCGCAGAAGGACACCCGAAGCCGCAGAAGGACGCCGGACCCGCCGAAGAGGACACCCGAAGCTGCAGAAGGACCCGACGAGGCCGCCGATGGACGCCGCGCAAGACACCAAAACTGTAAGTACAAAAATAACTTTTTTTCCACAGGATTGGGGGTCACTTTAGGGGTGCGCGGTATACGCGGGAGCGCGTTATACCGCGATAAATACGGTATGTATTGCGCTAATGGTTTTGTTTTAGAAAAAGTATGTTAACCACTTACCGCCCAGCCTATAGCAAAATGACGGCTGGGCGGTGGTTGAGTTATCCTGACTGGACGGCATTTGACGTCCAGCAGGATAACGCTTGTAGGGGCATGCATCGTGGCGATCAGTGGTGCGGTGTGTCAGTCTGACAGACGGCTGCACCGATCTCGGTAAAGAGCCTCCGGCAGGCCCCTCTGCTGAGTGCCCCCATAGCAAGGCATTTGATATGTGGGCACTCATGCATGTTCGCTCTTGAGCTATGTGTCCATACATACAAAGAGCATGGCTTGGCTCCACCCCCCAGATCCATCCTTACTGACTGTGATTGCCAATAGCTCCAGCTGCTTTCTCTGAGCCAATAAGGAGGTACAAAGCCAAGAGTGTTGCTCTCGTACACATCGCTGGATCTAGATCAGGTTCAGGTGAGTATAAGTGGGGGGGGGGGGCATAGCCTTGAAGGTTTTTATCCTAAATGCAAAGAATTAACCCCTTCCTGCTGCTGCCGCTGCCTCCTGGTCCTTTAGGCCTTGTACACACGACCGGATCTGTCCGTTGGGATTTATCCGTGGATCAGTTCCAGCAGACAAATCCGGTCATGTGTACGGCCTAGCGGACATTTTTCGGCGGAGATTTCTCCAGCCGACGGTTTTCAAGCGGATAAAAATTTCTTAGCATGCTAAGAAATCTATCCGCTGGAAACCTGTCCGTTGGACTGATCCGGTCGTCTGTACAGACTCACCGGATAAGTCCAAGCAATCCCCATCCCTCGCATGCGTCGAAGTGATTCAACGCATGTGTGGAAGTATTTACCTTCCAGGTTCGCGCACGTCGCCGCGTCATCGTCGCGACGACGGCTCGGCCACGTCACCGCGTATGTTTTCCGCTGGGATTTTGATCTGATGGTGTGTACAGCCATCAGATCAAAATCGGGAGTAGAAATGTCCGCTGGAAACGGTCTGGCGGACCGTTTCCAACGGATATCCTCTCGTGTGTACAGGGCCTTAGGAGGTTCTAAATGCTAGGAGGCATGTGACCGCAGTGGATGGCAGTCACATAAACGGAAAGCTCCCGATCCTAAGTATGCATCAGGAGCCTTCTGGTACCCGGCAGTTACTGTGCTGGGGGTGTGCTCTGAGCACATTAATGAGTATATATAGGGATGCATTTATACGGCTGCTTGGCGTCAAAGCCCATCCACTGAGAGGATGTATATATACCTACCTCTGGGGGGAAGAGGTTAAGGTGGAAAACCTTCAGCCTTTACAACTACGTTAACCACTTTTGGTAAAAAAAAATTGCATTAGGTGTATATTGATTGGCTTGCGCAAAGGTTATCACGTCTACAAACTACAGTATGGATTTAGGGACTTTTATTTATTTTTTATTGTTCTTACTGGTAATGGCCGAGCCGCGGGCACACTCCCATAGCATGTAGCGGGAGTAAGAGCGCACCGACGACGTTGCCCGCCCAACTGCAAATGCGCCTGCGCAAGCCGCCATACAGGTACGCACAGGAGAGCCGACCTGCCACAGTATATATGCGTGAGCAGGTCGTCAAGTTTTTAATAACAATGTTTTATGAAATTTAAGTCTTGGTCATACTTAAAGTGGACCATCACTCAAAAATACTACTCTCTGATGTCTTCCAGGACCTCACCAGTGGTGGCATAGAGCACATGAGATTTCTGAGTGTCTTCCCGAGGATAAGTTAGTAGTCCCTGGAGATGTTTCAAGGTCATTTTGATATTTACTGATATCATGCCAGTAGAACCAAGTCAAGCAAATCTTGTCTTCCTTGTGTGGCGGGGATAAAGTGATTTAATCTATTTTGTTAATCTCATTAAAACTAGCTATCCACAAGCCCACTGTGGAAGGATCCATGCATCTCCATTTCAGTGGGACACAAGATCTCACTGTATTTATAAGGTGAATAAGCAGCTATTTTTTTTTATTTCAGGTCATAACCCACAATAATATCACTCACATTGGGGACAATGGGCCAGATTCACAAAAGAGATACGACGGCGTATCTCCTGATGCGCCGTCGTATCTCTGTGATCCGCCCGTCCTAACTATGCGACTGATTCATAGAATCAGTTACGCATAGATAGCCCTAAGATCCGACAGGTGTAATTGACTTACACCGTCGGATCTTAGGACGCAATTCTAGACCGGGCGCTAGGTGGCGATTCCATTGCGGTCGGCGTAGAATATGCAAATGACTAGTTACGGCGATCCCCGAACGTCCACGATGCCCGTCGATCTAAATTTACAAAGTTTCCGTCGAGATACGCATCGTAAAATTAGGGCTACCTCCTAGGTGTTCTAAGCAATGTTAAGTATGGCCGTCGTTCCCGCGTCGAAATTTAAAAAATCACGTCGTTTGCGTAAGTCGTCCGTGAATGGCGCTGGACGCCATTTACGTTAACGTCTAAACAAATGACGTCCGTGCGACGTCATTTAGCGCAATGCACGTCGGGTAATTTTCCCGACGGAGTATGTGCAGTACGTTTGACGCGGGAACGCACCTAATTTAAATGGTGCCCGCCCCATTTGAATTAGGCGGGCTTGCGCCGAGCGGATTTACGTTACACCGCCGCAAGTTTACAGGTAAGAGCTTTGTGAATCAGGCACTTACGCTGTAAACCTGCGGCTGTGTACTGTAAATCAGATACGTTACGCTGCCAAGGCGCAACGTAAATGTACCTGAATCTGGCCCAATGTTTTACCAGACAGGAAGTGAGGGAAAATCTGCATTATTATGGCCACTGAAGTTGATGTTCATAGGTAGGGTTGAGCGAACCCGAACTTTACAGTACCGGACTTTTGGATTTTTGGTACCCGAACCCGAACAATGTGCTATAAGTTCGGGTTCGGTAATGTAATGGCGCGCTGCAGGGCAGCCAATCAACATTTGTTTAACTCGTCGTGTGACCTAGAAGCCATCAAAGCCATGCCTACTAATGGCATGGCTTTGATTGGCCAGTGCAGCATGTGACCCGCCTCTATATTAGCTAGAGGCACACAGCACAGCACGTCACTCTGCTTTAGATAGGGTAGGGAAAGGCTGGCGCTGCTGCTGGTCTGAGGGAGAGAATTAGATAGGAGTCACTCTGCTTTAGATACTTTAGGGAAAGGTTCCTTCTTTTGCTTTTAGGGAGAGAAATATATAGGAGTCAGTCCTGCTTCAGAAATCAAATTACACCAGCACTGCATATGTTACTGTGAGATACACCCTTTAGCTACTTTTCTTCTATTGTGCTATTCAAAAAACATCCATTTAGGGGGAAAAAAATTTTTTTGCAGTGTTTCCTCCAGTGTTTGCAGTGTTTCCTCCATATCTGTACGTGTGAGATAATCACTTTAGCTACTGTTCTTCTATTTTGGTATTCAAAAAACACCCATTTAGAGCAAAACAGTATGGCCCAGATTCTCAAAGGCGTTACGACGGCGCAACACCATTTGCGCCGTCGTAAGTCCTAATCTGGCCCCGGGTATCTATGCGACTGATTCTTAGAATCAGTTACGCATAGATACCCATTAGATCTGACAGATCTTAAATGCATTTTTTTTTTCGCCGCTAGGTGTCGCCGACGTCGTTTTCCCCGTCGCTTATGTAAATTAGCAAATTACGACAATTCCCGAACGTACGCGTGCTCGACGCAGAGAATTTACAACGTTTCCGTAGCCTTTGCGGCGCGTAACGTTGCCCCTGGGGTCTATGAGGCGCATCCAATGTTAAGTATGGCCGTCGTTCCCGCGTCCAAATTTTCAAAATCTACGTCGTTTGCGTAAAACGTCTGTGAATGGCGCTGGACGCCATTTACGTTAACGTCTAAGCAAATGACGTCGGTGCGACGTCATTTAGCGCAATGCACGTCGGGTAATTTACCCGACGGCGCATGCGCAGTACGCTCGGCGCGGGAACGCGCCTAATTTAAATGGTGCCCGCCCCATTTGAATTGGGCGGGCTTGCGCCGATAGCTTTTACGATACACCGCCGCAAGTTTACAGGTAAGTGTTCTGAGAATCAGGCTCAAACGCTGTAAAACTGCGGCGGTGTAACGTAAATCACATACGTTACGCTGCCCAGGAGCAACGTAATTGTATGAGAATCTGGGCCTATATATTTACCTCCTACTCCATATGGACCTCATCCTCCTAGGTGAAGATTATTTTTATTTATTTTTTAGGTATTTTATGTTATTTTAAGTTATTTCCCTAGACACATTTGTTTGTAGAGTACTTGCCATGCTCTTACCAACATTTTGCTGCCATTTTCAGCCCTCTAGC